>NW_008651253.1:80974-95032 GCF_000695815.1 Acanthisitta chloris
TGTAACACTAACATTCAAACATGACAAATGAGAGTGTAGCATCCATGCAGCATTTCTAAACACATACCCTTGCCAGACATGTTTCTCTGGCTCAGAAAATTACTCCATTCTGCCTCTTATACTCACTGTCCTGCTTTAGTTTTTATCCTTTTACCCAGACATAAGTCGTACAAGAATTGTCATGATCTTCCACCCTTTGAAAACTGACTTGTCTGATTTTTCTACTCCTCAAGTTTAATCTTCTAACTTTTCCTTTACCTTTATTATTCAGATGAGGAATCTCTTGGGAAAAGACAGCACAGGTTGGTTGTTGGCTTTTGATAAGACATGTATAGAACTATAGAATGGCCTGGGTTGGAAGGGACCTTAAAGATCATCTCATTCCAACCCCCATGGCATGGGAAGGGACACCTTCCACTTAACAAGGTTGCTCAGGGCCTCATCCAACCTGGCCTTGAACACTTCCAGGGATGGGGAGTCCAACTCTGGTTAACCCGTTTCAGTGCCTCACAACCCTCACAGTAAAGAATTCTTTCCTAATATCTCATCTAAACTCTGTCAGTTTTAAGCCATTCTCCCTTGTCCTGTCACTTCATGTAACTGTGTCCTCTAGTTTCATCTTCCCACAGTATCTCTTAAGTTTATTTTTAGAGCTCTCTCAGTCAATTAAAGAGATGTTTTGAAATGTTGTTGCTCCCCACTCATGCCTGGAAAGGCTTTCAAGGGCAGACTTAGACAAAAATGATTGTAAAAATGGCATTGTGAATGTCGGACATTATATTCCTTCTCAATTGTGTCTAGTTTAAAAAGTCACACTGAAAATAAAGAAAATTGGTTCTTTTCCCTAGGGAGGTAATGTCTCAAGACATGGCCAGTGATTAGAAAGCTAGATCAGGTTCTTTTCTCTTTTTTGTATCACTAGGAAAGCTTCTGCAATAGTGAAACACTTAGATCTTCCATTTTTGTGCTGCTTTCCTACCAATGCTATTTATGATACCTGGAAACAAAAGATATTAGATCACTCCACTCCTAACAACCAAGTTAGCAACAATATCATATGCTTTTTTGTTCCAGTAAATAAGAGTGCAATGGCTTCAGAATATGCAGAGAACAAGCAGATTAAACAGATTCTTTTTAACAGCATCCCTCTTGTACTCCTAATTACATTTTCATGCCCTTCAACATAGACCTGTACTCTTTTCACCACAAACAACTGTGACTCTGCCTTGGGCTGCCACAGCCTAGACATTCTCATCTCTTTTTCTGAGTTTCTACTTTGTTTTAGCAAAGCAATGGCACTTTTGGGTATTTACCTTCATTGTTTCTATTACCAACACAGCTAAGTTGGCCTAGGATATGCAAAACACTCATAATGAAGCCTATCCATAATAAAGCTTATCCATGGGTACATCTCCAAGGTATATAGTCAGAAGTTATGGCTAGTTTAACTGTACCAGGGATCTGTGCATGCCTACCTGCACAAGGAAGCTATGTGCCAAAACATAACAGGCCAATACAGAACACCTTGGCACAGATGCCATGGCATAGGCAGTGGCACTAGCACCCAGAACCACATAGACAATGACAGTTGTAATGGTCATAATCCATCCTGGAAGACACAGCTGGAAGCCACATTTCTGAGTTGTGTCATGCTGTCACACTGAGAAGGGTGTGAGAGTTAGCTTTACCAAAGAAAAATTGCATTTCCTTTGAGGGAAGGAGGCAAAGAGCAAGCATAAGAGGAGGTGAAGTGTTCTTCCACTACATCCTGTCAAAAACACTGCTGATACCATCAAACTTTGCCTCTTACCAACTATACTTGTCCCCTGGATTAACATCAGTGTTTTGGTGAGGATAGATCAGCTGGCCTGTCATCTTTGTTAAAGGCTAGTGTAGAGATAGCCTGGATGCCTGAAATAAGTTTACTAAATCAGAGGCCTCTTGTGAGGAGGATGGTAACAATCTTGGAGAGGTGATAGCCCCTCCTGAGCTGGAGTGAAAGACCTGTGGGCTCTGATGACTGCAGAGGCAACCTGGAAATAAAGATAAGAATCCATCACAAAACTGGTACTCCCTCAGCCCTTGGATGTCCAGCAGAGCAACAGCACTGCATAAACCCTAAAAAGTCTGATAGTAGGTATCTGTCTTACTGTACAGAAACTCATACATGTAATATCTTCTTTTAAATCCAAAACATAGCACTGTACTAGCTGCTGAGAAGAAGAAAATTATCTCAGCCAGAACCAGGACCCTTTCCCTTCAAAATGACACTGGTTCATATCAGAGTTAAATCCCAAAGCGAAACCTTACCAGAACTACTGAGTTTCATTGAGGTTTTTTATGGAAAGCCGTGAAATCTGTGATCTCTCATAAAATGAAATTAAGATTCACCTGAAAACTTTATGAATATTAATGAATTAACAGCCTGCATTTTTTGTTCACAGAAAAAGTCTAGTGGCAAAGCTTCCATTTCAGCACTGAAAACTTTCACCAAGGTTTCATTAAGCCTGAAGAGGATACTTGTGGATACAACTGACTGGCAGATTCCACACTCCAAATATTGCAGTGAAGAGGAGGTTGTTTTACAACACTATGCTAAAGATAAATTAGCAAAGATTCTACATTAGAATTCAAAATGGGCAAGTCTTTCACAACAAGTTTGGCAAAGTGGTGGGTCACAGGCTACAACATTTTGTTTAAATCACTTCTCCCACTCCTACTTAAAATTCAGACATCCAAATCCACTACATCAAAGAAATGCTACAGCTCCACTGAACTTGCAGTAACTTATATGTAACAAGACTTACACAGACCTACGAGCTCACTGTGTACCCACAGACCTCATCCTGGGCAGAACAAGAACAAAACCCACATGCTTCAGGGCAGGAGCTGTACTCCCTCAGCTCAGCCAGGGGTCAAGATGAAACATGTCCTCAGACCTCACAAGCCTCAGACACTAGGACTGCAACTCATCCCCAGTGTCACAATCCCACACTACAGTGACATCAGTATACAAGGTTAGACATTCCCTCCTGCTTTAAGACTTTTTATCCCAAGTGCACTTGCCTGCTAAGCACACAAGTGTTAACGAGAGAGAGAAGCTGCAGTGGGACTCTTGCTACAGTCTCATGCCCAGATAAACTCCATGAAGTGCCATTCCACCCAGGACTGCAGCCTCACCCCTTAAAAACTTCTCACAAACATCACACACAGTCACATCCACTACCTCACAGTCCAGTTAACTTCTCCACAAGCACCTCTCTGCCTCTTCCTGTTGAGTGGCCCAGGAAATACCTCCACACAGTTCCATATACTGGGACAGCAAGAGATGAAGAAATATCCTTTCCAAAGCACTACAGAGCAGGATGCAGGATTTCACACAGGCAGCACTCAGCATTTCTCCCTTTCTCTCTGATGCCATGCACAAGAATATATTCCAAAAATAAAGGCAGACAGACAAAAAAAAGGGGGTCTAGCTGAGCTCTGTAGTTCTGGCTGATATAAAGGACAGATATCTACTGCAAAAGCTCACACCTTAGTCAGATTAAAACATCTGTAATTCCTAACAAGAAGTTCAAATACATATAAAGAAATATCAAGCTGTAACATCGAGGGTTTACAGCAGATATTTCCTTGGTATATACAATATTGCTAGTTATTTCCAAAGTGCTAAATGATGTAATTTTATATCCATCTATATCACATACCTATACCTACAAAGTGAGAGTACGGTGACAAAAATGCAATTACAGACCATAAGGGCTGGGAATAAGAAGTAAGTAGAGAAAATTACAAACTCCATAAATGAATGGAAAAAATACTGCCATGATTTTGCAATAAACACAAGAGAAGAGCAAGTGCTCAGTGTTGACCCAGCAGATGAGGTAATAGCATGTACAGCTGATTGGACACCCTAGAGATCCTGACTTTCATTGTCTCTAAACACTGATGTAATTTATATCCATTTGCACAGCCACAGTGGTGCCTTAAAGAACCCAAAGCACAAAATGAAAGCTCAGTCATTCTATTAACAGCCCAAGCAGCTGTGGGGATAGAAATTAAATTATTTTCTCTATAAAAATCTGTAGTTTCTAGCAGGAGTTTTAAATTTAGGCTACTGTATTTACAATTTTTAACTTCAGGATAATTTAGGCCAGCATTTCTCAGTATTCTGATTGCAACCAGGATGTGCATTATATTTCTCTTTTGATTGTTCACACATTTCAATGATTTAGTAAGGAAATACATTTTATGTTTTGTCTGCATTGTAGTCCAGGCAGCAGATTTGCTGAAAATCAATGTTTTAAGCTATGGTGATGTGTTCTGATATTGCACAGTTTGACAGGCAAAGTCAGCAGTTCTATTCCCTCATTTATACTTCTGGGGGTGGTGGAAATCAGATATATTTTGGATGCAACAAGGAGTTATTGGAACTCATTACTGAGGTATGGTAAATGCTCCTTCCTAAGGTTCTTTTGTCCCCAGAGGCAGCAACTGTCTTGCAGTCTGGAGCTGCAGCCTTGTAGCACTGACATGCTGCAGTGAAGCACCAATACTGCACTAGACTGAGAAATCACCCAGTGCAACCCTGAGATCCTCTGGAGGCCAGGGCAGGGCACCAGGGCTGCTGCTGCCTTTAAGAATGATGCACTGGAGACAACAACACAGAGCACTTTACACCTGCAGGTGTCAAAATAACTGAGGAAAGATGTAAGTGCAGCCAACAGAATTATAACCATGATCATACATCTGCTTGGAATCTGATCTGCAAACAACCTTTCCATGGCACTCCAAGCACAGGCAACTGGGATTCCCAACCCCAGAGAACCTACAGGCAGCAATTACAGCCTCTACTGCAATTGATTTATTTTCTATTCCTTCCTTCAAATTAAAATTCCTCTTCTCCATTCGAATGAAACTATTGGAAATGATTCCCGACAAGTCTCAAAAGAGTGGGAACAATATCAGAACTCGGTGTAAATTGCTCTTAACACACAGCCAAAGAAAAAACATTTTCACTCAGCTCATCACTTTTGCAGAGACAGCTTTTTTCTCCCTTGAATAAGTAGCTAGACATCCACTGAAGGCAAAACATAAAGACATGGCAATCAAAAGACAAATTTTGAAGTACAAACCTGTGCTGTTTAAATTTACTCCTTCTGACAGAAATGCAGAGTGCACTGCCAGTAAATGGTAGTTAGGCATATGTTAGCGAAATGAAAAAGACTCAGAAAGCATAATTTCAGAGAAAATGCTTTTTGAAGGAGAACTTCCATGAATTCTGGCAGAAAGGCTACTCATCACAGCCACGCACATACCTGTCACATTTCTGCAAGTTGCACTGTATTTAGCTTCCTTGAAAGTACAACAGGATGTTGTATGACTTCTTAAACTTACAGGGAAAAGGTCTGTGACGTGACTGATTTGGATCACTGCCAAATCAGGAATGCTGCACATCTTAGATTTGCTGTATTTGCTCGAGTTTTAAGGCGGTTTCAAAAATGAGCCACATCTGACCTGCTAATGAGACATTTAACAAAATAATCTTATACAGTTTCCAAGAATCTGATCAGCAGAGCATTAAAATAATATCAAATTCACTTAAAAATGCCACAGACAAATGTCATCACAACATGTGAAGGGAAGGGAATCAGGGTATTTTTGTGATCTAAAAAAGATCAAAAAGACACACAGGAACAGAAGGAGAGAGCAAAAGAAAGAAACACCATGTGCTCATACTTTCAAATAATGGGCTGGGAGAGGGCTAACAGAAGGGGACACTGCAGGTTTAGACAGGTAGGGAAAACATAGTTACAAAAACAGTGCAATGCCATAATGGGGAACTTCCCACTGTTGGAAGAGTTCCTTCAGACGTGGGAAACCAAACAGAATAATGCATATCAGATATGTCACTGGAGTCTTGCTCCAAGTTACAGAATCACAGCATGAGTAAGGCTAGAAGGTACCACAGTGGGACATGTGGTCCCACCTCCCTGCTCAAGCAGGATCATCCTAAAACACATGGCACAGGATTGTGGCCAGAGGGTTCTGGAATATCTCCAGTGAGGGAGACTCCACAACCTCTCTGGGCAATATGTTTCAGTGCTCAGTTACCTGCACTCATGTTCAGGTGGAACTCTCTGTGCATCACTTTCTGCCTGTTGCCACTTGTCCTATTGCTTGGCACCAATGAGCAGAACCTGATCCATCCTTTGTCACCTCCCTGCAGATACTGATAGACATTGATGAGGTCCCTCTCAGTTGTTTCTTCTCGAGACTGAACAGGTCGAGCTCCCTCAGCCTTTCCTCATAAGAGAAGATGATCCAGACCCTTAATCATCTTCACCCTCTGCTGAGCCCACTCCAGGAGCGCCATATCTTTCTTGTCCTGAGGAGCCCAGAACCGGACCCAGCACTCCAGGTGAGGCCTCACAAGGGCTGAGCAGAAGGGCAGGATCACCTCCCTCGACCTGCTGGCAATGCTCTTCTAATGCAGGCCAGGATGCCATTGGCCTTCTTAGCCCCCAGGGCACACTGCCGACTCATGGACAGCTTGTTGCACACCAGGACCCTCAGGTTCATTTCCACAGAGCTGCTGTGCAGCAGGTTGACCCCCAGATTGTACAGGTGCCTGGAGTTATTCCTCCCCAGGTGCAGGACACTGCACCTGCCTTTGCTGAACTTCAGACAGTTCTCTGCCCATCTCTCCACCCTGACCACATCCTTCTGGGGGGCTGCACAGCACACAGCATATCAGCAACTCCTCCCAGCTTTGTGTCATCAGCAAAATCACTGAGTCAGAAAACTTAGGTTCAACCTTAGGTAACTGCTTGAACCCTTAACCACAAAACAGAGAACAGTGAAAACTCTCTTGTGGGATCTGCAGGGGAGTGCCCTGCAAGAGCCAAGCTTACCTTGCTTTAATAAAAATTATTACCTCTCCTGACAAAGTTTGTTTTATCTGTGTTTTTATACCTTCAAAGCCACAACAAAGCTATTGGAATAACAGGAGAACATTAACACAATATTACTATAGGGAGAAAAAAAAAGACATCTAGACAACAAGGGAATAGGCAGGAGCAAAGCAACTGCTACTTCTACCTGACACCAATCATAAGCAAACTATTTTACAGTTGAAAAATTGACCATGAAAACATGTAATTCATTTCTAGAACACTTTGAATTTCACTCCAGGTGTGCAAATTACCCCAGTATTGAACTAATGGAGTAGCAGCTCAGTGAAAAGGGGTTGTCTCATTTTTATGCAGGATTCACATCCCCACAGTGGGCTAAAGCAGAGAAGCCAGAAGCATTACACTGCTGTGAAACAGGTGCAAAATGAGATTCGTGCTCCTCACCTGCATCACTGCCGTGATTCTCTGTCTCTAAGGTCTACTCTAAGCTGCATGAACTCCACACAACATGACAGCAGCCCAGGAAGTATTAATGGGGGAGTCAATTGATGCCCTAACTGTGATTAAAAGGCCAACTAGAAAGAGACACTAATAAAGATTGAAGAATAGCAGCAGTAGGTGGGGAGGCCTGGAGACTACCTGGAAGAGATCTCAGACACAAGAACAGTGAGAAAAGCAAGATAAAGAACTGAAGTAGCCCAGGGAGCTGTCAGTAATGGCTTAGTACAGGATGTCTGGGCTGGAACCCAGAAGAAAAAGACAGGCTCAGTTACTCAGACATTAAACAGTGATGAACTAGGCTCCCTCTGAACAGAGTCAAACCTAAGGCTCAGCTTCTCATGCCTGGGGGTAACTTTCTTCGTGTAGCAGAAAAGACAACAAACGTCTTCTCCAGCAGAGAAGGGACACTGAACCAAAGGGATGCTGTGGGTAGCAGATGTCTTTGACAACAGCCAACACAGAAGTACACTGGAATGAGTGAGTTTAAAAAAAATACTGATTTTTTTCTCACTCTCTTCCCTGTAGTAGGATTAACCATAAATACACCTTTAGTATAGTGTATGCTTCTATATTACCAAAATATCTGCTGCTATCAACAGGTGTATTTACTGTGGTTTCACATTTTTTCCCCATCAGTCAGACACCAGCTCAAATTTCAGACACAGAAAGATCCTGTCCCAGCTGACAGGCCAGAGTTTTGCTCTTAAAGATTTGAAGACAAAGTGCCCATTAGGAGAACATGGGGATTTCTGAAATCAAGGCCTCTGTTAGGTCTCTTCACAAATCAGGTTTGATTTTGATCTGCTTTGTACATTGTCAGCTCCATGGAGAAGGAAGGACAACAAAGCCATGTAAAACATTAGCACTGGACAAACATGATAAAAACCCAATTAAGCTGGTGACATTAGTTAGGGGCGAGGCAACATACAATCCAATTTGCTTTTCTGTAGCTGAAGGAGCACTGAAGGGATGAAAACTTGGGTTCAGTGGGAAGATAAACCTTGGGGATATGAAAGAAGTGGCTCTGCTGAGGAAAAAAAAGGTGGTATTTTTGCAAACTCACATTTCTGTAAGTATCCACAAGTTAAAAGACTTAACAGAGCTCCCCTCAGCACTTTGCCAGAACCACCAAACCAGAGTGGGTACAGCCCTGCCAGGTCAAGTTGGCCATTTCAGGTTACCTTATCCTAGACAAATATTACCCTCAACTAAAGCTGGCAAAGAGGATAACATGCAACATTATAGAAAGCACAGACCCAGCAGTACTCACGAGTAGGGGAAAGTAAAGAGAAAGGATAGCAGGGACATAGTTCTTAACATGCATTTTGCAAACCAAATCAGCGTGAAAATCAAGTTTACATAGTTAGCAAGAGTAATATTGCATGTAGGAAATTGGCATATCAAAATTCAGAGTGTGGGAAAAGTGGAAAGAAGGGCTGAAAGCTTATATTTAAAAGGACAAAACCAGATATTATATCTTGCATAAGCTAATTACTGTGAGGAGTTCCACGCTATGCTCCTTGCAGGATCAAAATGCTAGTAATTAAGCTAGCAGGAAGAATCTAATTTACACTGGAATAGAACCACCCTGAACACTTTCTAACTTTGTCTCTATGTTTTTCATCTCTGCTGAAAGAAGACCCTTTGAAATCACAAAAAGCAAAGTGGAAACACTAGAAAAGTTACTTATTTTGTGGGCACCACATAACAGCAGGCTTCAGAAAAGTGTTCAGCCTTACAACTGCTCTGAATTAGCCTATACATATGTTAGCCAGTCTAAAAAGCAGAATACACTACACATTCCCATCCTACATTCTTGCCATATTCACAACCTTATTAAAAATCATCAACAGAGAGAAAGGGTCACTTGGTATTACTTCCTGCCCTGCAGGCAGGGCTAATTCAGCTTGGCTCTATGCACTGAGAAATAAAGACATACAATAGTAGCTCCATGCAATCTCCACTGAGCACCCTGGAGAGAGAGGGAGAGAGATAGCTCACTGCTGTCTGTCTGTCTCCAGCTACAAGTACGTTCAGTTTACTGAGGTGGAGAAATGCGAGAGATTAGCTGAAGCAAACTGTCAGAGCTGATTGAAGTGCACAGAAATCTCATTCTGGAAAGCAGACACCTGAGTTCTCTTCCCTATTCAGTCCTTGGTGCACACTACCAGGGAGAAAAAATGAGCATGTATGTTGGGACACTAGGTTTGCCTCATTTGTAAACATCCAGTGGTCTCCTGGCTACAGGAATAATCAGCAATACTAAATACACGCTTGTTCGAGCAGAAAGACATCATTAAGCTCTGCCTTTTGGAGGATATGGCATTGAAGCCATCTCCAAAGGGAAAGTCTGAGGGCACCCTAACCAATTGGCACATATCTTCCTTACAGACTATTAGAAAGACAAAAACATTCTAAAATTTAGAAAAAACAATTTGATTAAAAGACTTGTGGTTGTTTAGCCTAGAGAAAAGGACTGTGGGGAGACTTAATAGCAGTCATATGTGCAAAAGATAAGAAAAAACCAGTTCTTAAGTTATAGCCAACAGGGAATTTCAAGTTACATGTCAAGAAATATAACCTATGCATAAGGACAGCAACATACTAGACTGGACTGCCTAGTGGGCTGTGGATTTTCTACTACTGGAAGCTATAAAAATTATTAGATAAATATATTTGGAAAAGAATGAAAGAGAGTAGATTTAGGTTAGATGTTGGAAATAAATTCTTTACTGTGAGGGGCCAACAGGGAATTTCAAGTTACATGTCAAGAAATATAACCTATGCATAAGGACAGCAACATACTAGACTGGACTGCCTAGTGGGCTGTGGATTTTCTACTACTGGAAGCTATAAAAATTATTAGATAAATATATTTGGAAAAGAATGAAAGAGAGTAGATTTAGGTTAGATGTTGGAAATAAATTCTTTACTGTGAGGGTGGTGTGGTGAGACCGAGTAACCTGGTCTAGTGGAAGGTGTCCCTGCCCATGGCAGAGGGTTGGAACTAGATGAGCTTTAAGGCTCCTTCCAAACTGAACCATTCTGTGATGTCAGGTACAGTGCAGGTCTGCCATGGGACAGGGGCAAGAGGGCAGTGACCTCTGAGCATCCCCTCCAGACAATGACTTTGCACAGGTTTCACTATGATTCCACCAGAAGAAACACACAGCTCCCCTGTGTTTTGGTGTAGCACTGCCTAGAGAATCCCCATATGAAGAAGGTGCAAGGTTTTTTCCCCTAAAAGCCTGGCTTTGTAGAAGTCAAATCCTAAATAGTGCTGTACCTCTGGACTATGCAGTGTGATTGAATGCATTGCTTCCTGCAGCTTTATGAGTGCAAAGGGAACCATGTGAAAACAGATGTTGACTTCACTTTGGTGTTGTTCAATTGAAGGACTACAGATGAAGCTCTTTTTTTATCTTGCAGCTTCTTGTCCATGTACAGCAGGTAGAGGATGGAGCTAACCAACATACCTGCAGATGGGGGTTGGCTTCTTCTCCCAGGCAGCTAGTGAAAGGACAAGAGGAAATGGCCTCCAGCTGTGCCACAGGAGGTTCAGGTGAATAATCAGGAAGAATTTCTCCCCTGAAAGAGTAGTTAATCATTGCAAGGGGCTGCCCGGGGAGGTAGTCACCATCTCTGGAAGTCTCCAAGAAACAACTGATGTGGCACTCAGTGATATGGTGTAGTTGACAAATGGTCAAATGTTGGACTCCATTATCTTGGAGGTCTTTTCCAACCTTAATGATTCACTGATACTCCAGTCACCGCATGTAGCTGCTAGGCACTCCCTGACATCTATTTGCAGCTAGCTAGGGCATATTTTTAACTAGATAGAAAAAAAATTAGTGAGATGATACAGTAAAGGTCAGTGAGGAGGGATGTCCAGGGAGACACCTGCCTGAGCATATCACTGAAGGCTGCACTAATGTTACTATCACCACAGTCACCTTCACCACACTGACTTCTTCCCTTCAGTTGCTGTAGGAAAGCCTCATTACCATGGGACTTAATAGGTTGTAAACACTTTGATCACACTCCATAAAACTGTAAGGAGATGTTACACACATGAGAAATTGGTCTATCAGCATTACATAGTACATTTTATCCCTACCTGACTGAATGGCTCACTAGATAGCCCCATCAGCACAAGTTAGCAGCACAGTCACACTTCAGTGTAATACACTCTGCCCAAATGGTCTGTGAATCTAGACCTTGTCTTAAAACAGAACCCTAATTCCACCCTTTTCAAGCACAGGATGTGAGGAATTATGCTCTTGATTTGTTCACACTTAGACATACAGCTCTAATGCTAGGAAATAAGGCAGCAGTAGGTGGACAAGGATGCTAGTCTATTGTTAAGACAATTGACTTCTAAGAGCTGGTTCACATCAAGCTACTTAGATCACAACCTTTACTCCTTCACACTGAGATGGATAATTGACTCATAAAGACAACTTCTCTGCCCCCTGCTTAATAAAGGCAAAGAGGGGCAAAAGGAAAAGCCACACACCCCTGTCACATACACATTTTGCTCTACATCTATCAAACAATTGCTGTGCCAGAGACTGAAGGTACCCAAAGGCATTTGCATGACTTGGGAGCTCATCAAAAACATTCCAGGTCTCACAGAGCTACTATTTGAGATACAATTTGGAAAATCTCCTCCTGGTCAAATGATTATCTGGATCCAGTGTCTTTCATCCAGACCTTCTGAAGTTGGAAGTTAGTCCAGTACATTTTAGACTGATAAAAATACAGCCATTGGAGACTGTACTTATTAATAGGCAATCTTAAGATAGCTCTACTGCAGTCACCAAACTGGCATGCAGGAACCTGAAACCTCCACCCTAACCCCACTCACAGGATTTGATAACTGACTTTCAGCTTATAGATTAAGGGCTCACCTAGGAAAGTGCTGGCAATAATGTACCCTCCATGAAAATACCCTGCAAATGCCTGCAAGTCTTCCTGGGACTGATGGACTGGATTAAAGCCAAGGGCCTAAGCCACAGTCTTACACTTAAGCACTCCTCCTTCCAATCACTTGTAAAGCCAGGTATGCATATATGTAAGTTGTTCTTCTCCACAACATACCCAGACTAGCACTGCCAGCTGTCCCCAGCCCCAAATGCCCATGGCTCACAGAATTGTCCTAGTCTTAGAGGTACAAAAGAAAGAAAAAAATATACCTCTCTGCACTAGAAAGAACTATTGCTTTCTGGTTTTGGGATTCACAGTCCTATTACACCAGCCCAAATTCACAAGGCCATTAAATGTCATATTCTGACTCATTTCAGCTGGAAAGGCTTCAGTATTTCAGTTATCTTGCCTTTGCCTGCCACTACACACCACTCCTTTAGCCACCACACACAAAATCACCTCAGATTCGCAGTTATTGGCCAGGAGACAATCTGAAGCACAGATTTAATTGTTGAATTTCTCCTTATAGACCCTGAAAAAGCATAAGCTCTGTAGATCAAGAAGGAAAAAAGCTAGATTAATTTTAACAATAAAATTCATAAATAATAAGATAAGCCAACAGGTGGCCAGGATATAGTGGATACAGCTGACTCAAGAAGCAAAGGTCTTACTGCACCTGTAGGTGGAAGTCTTGGTATATAAACCAGTTGACTGCCAGAAAAACCCCTGCATAGACAAACAATCTCCTTTTAGCTTCTTATCAGTTATATAAAACTACAATAAACCAAACAAAACGAACCTAACTGTGTTGCCTTTGGGCAAACTAGAACCCACTCTGATTGCTATTTTTACACCCTCAGCCAGGCAGCTCACATGCCCTGTAGTTACTTGTAGCCATCAGACGACTGCTGTTCCTGTAGCTTTTCTTCTGAAATCACTTCCTTTAATTATTCTTCTGTTTACAACAGTTCTTACTTCTAAAGCAGCAACTTTTGCTCCCCTTAAAGCAGATGAACATTGAATTAAAAGCCCATGAAATTCCCAGAACAACAGCAAAGCTTCTCAGTCTGCTGTTGCCCATGCTGCTCAATTCCTCTTTGGGTTCAGCCTTTTTGCTCTGTACTTTCCGAACAGCATAACATCAGTAGCTGGGACTTCTGGGTACCATAAGAACATTACTTTAGGCAGAACATTACTTTAGGCAGAACACTCCAGTTATGCAGCTGATGAATAGAAATGTGCTGAAGTGTGCATAGTGCCATGAGATCTTCCCTGCCTCTGGCCTTCCACAGTGTCCCTTCCCTCCCTCCCTCCCTGGGACAGCACCACTGCCAATGGCTCAGCCATGCCAGTGTCTCCAGCCCTGCAGTGGCCACAGTTTTACCAGTCAGTAACTGTACAGCCCTGAGTACCAACAAAAACTCGATAAGTGTTTTCCAAACACAATCAATCCAAGTTGCAACACCCTCATGGCTGAATTATTCCCTTGAAAATATGCCATATTCCTTCTGTTTTAGGTGGCTCCACAACAATCCCACAGGAATTTACACTTCTTTTTTTACTGCTCAGTATCCAAAACATCACAGAAGCTGTACTGCTATTGCTCTTCCACACTCTCCTATCCCCAAAATCCCAAACAGAGGTGGGATTGATCTGTGAGGGTTTTACGCGTGCCCAGAGGCATAAGGGTCTGTCTGGTAAAGGCACTAGGAAAGAG
>NW_008651253.1:95045-119925 GCF_000695815.1 Acanthisitta chloris
TGAAATAGAAGGGTGAGTTAGAGCAGCCATTCCTCTTTCTCTGCCTGCAGGCCAAACAGACACTCTGCAGCCAGATCCAGGCTTTCCCTTCCTCTCTGTTAGGTTTGGAAAGGTCAGCATCTATTTCTGTATTTGCACTGACCGAGGTAGAGCCAATTTGGCATGTGCATTATTGCAGATAAACTCCAGAAAAATCAGGCTCACCCAAGAGAGCCTGGCTGAGCAGCTTGGCTGAAGACACTTCAGCAAGCCCAGAGAGATCAAAGCCCACATCCAATGACGACCAACAGGAACAGAAAGCAACTCCTTGATCTGCCTCAACTCACTTCAACAAGGGCATGTTGTCCATCCTCTAGTTCATTATTTCAAACTATACACATTGCACCTCAGTCTTTTTAGCATGAACTGGATTTTCACTATCAGGCATGTTTGCATTTTGTCCCAGTTACACAGCTCTTGATTAGTCAGTGTGGACTCAAAGTGAGGGTTGGGGTTTCACTTAACTAAATACTAAGCATTTTCTATTTGAATCACCTTGATGCCAATGGCTAGAGATTATGCAGGACTGAAGGGGAGACTCATGCCCAAAAGAGCACAGTTTGTCAGGTCTCTATGGATACTATTTCATCTCCCAGTTTATGACAGGAATTATATGAAACATTTGCTTGAGTAATTAAAAAAAACCTCTTATTAGTCGCTTTCCTAACATGCAAGTGTTACTTCACAAGATTTAACTATCTCTTCGCCTTTTAGCATGCAATGTTTTCCATGTTTGCAACAATTAATGGTTATTACACTTCATTTTTAATAAATAAATGTAGCCCCAATAAAGAACAAGAGTTTGCATTACAGGATGCATTGAGAGAGGGGAAAAAATAAAGGAAAAAAAGGAAGAAAAAGGACAGCACCAAAAAAATTCCCCCAAGTCCTAATTACACTCAAAGGCACTCAGGGAGGTACTATACCACTTATGGAAACAGATATAAGAGTTGCTCAATAAATGTTAGGTTTACAGGAGTTTCATGCCCCTACCCAAGACATCAAGAACAAAATATCAGGACACATATGACAGCCAATATTTCAATGTATTTCTCCATGCAGTTATTAATTACAGAGCATTAATGAGTATAGAGTACTGCAGTAAGTTAGATTGGTAGCAAAAAATTCACAAATCACTTCCAAAGTCAACACCAAAGGCAGTAATACATGTCTCCTGGCAACACTGCAGTCCATCAGATCCTAGCCAACTTCACTTCAGGTGGTTTCCCATTCTATACACAATTTTTGGATCACCTGAGTCTAAAATCAGTCCAACAACACAAATATTTGCCCTAAGCAAGATAATGTTGTCCTCTTAAAGGGGTTCATGTTCTTTACACAGCTGTAGCTTCACATTCCACACTGCATCTGCACAGCAGCTGTGCTCCCACCTAACCCTTCCCAGAACTTTCCTAGAACTCACCTTTTACTTGAACCAAACTGCCATTTTCTTCCTCAATATGAGCATGTTTTCCCTACTCTCATCAGCATGCAAAAGGGGAAAAGCCTGGAGACTCTACACCCAACTCCCTTTCCAGATCTGAATTATTCTCCTGAAATAATTACACATAATTCTACTAGCTGCAGGCTATAAATGTAAGACCAGGGAATTTGCTTTGAAACAGTACCAGTAGCTGCATTAGAGAAGGACACAATAAAATCCCTGGCCAAATGAAGAATGTTGTGAGCAGCCAAGAAAAACTAAACAAGCTCCCAGAATCTAACAGTTTCCCTGAATGACAACCACAAATCAAACGGCACAATCATAAAATAGTTTCATAGTATGTTAAGGGGTTGGAATGGACCTTAGAGATCACCTAGCCCCAACTTCCACTGCCCTGGGCAGGGACACCTCCCACCAGAGCAGGTTGCTCAAGGCTTTAGCCAACCTGGCCTTGAACACTGCCAGGGTTGGGGCAGTCACAGCCTCCCTGGGCAACCTGTGCCAGTGTCTCACCACCCTCAAAGTAAAAAATTTCTTCCTAATATCTAATCTAATTTTCCCCTCTTTCAGTTTATACACATAAAATAATTCACTGTTACCCAATACACCCAGAAAACATCAGAGAATGTCTCAATCTTGGACTTACAATTAGAGCAAGTAATTTTTTCCTGCCTTTATATTACAGACAAGATTGAAACTTTGAATAAATATTTATATTACACATATAATTTGAGAAATATCACCTTTCTCCTGATCACAAGGTATCCAGAAACAGATGTTACCTTTCCCCGATTTACCTGTGGCTTGCAGCTATTTCCTTTGAATTCCTCCACCACCATTTGTGATGACTATTCATGAGAAGCCCAATGTGATTAGCCACCCTTCTAGCTGACAGCATTCTGCAGGTGAAACTTTAGAAGGCATTTGAGCAGCTGAGGAATCGTATTTTAGTGATTTGAAATAATTTACTGGTACCAAATGTGTTTAACTGCTTCATGCAAAATAAAATGAAAACGGATTTTTTTGAGTTATTTTATTTTGCCAAATTAAAAAGCTCAAGTTCAACATTTGAAAAGTCTTTTGAAATGTATTCACTCCTCTACCCTCCAAAACAACACTTTACCTGGCAGAGTGAAAAGTTACAACTGATTTACCTATTTTTTTAACCTTTTAGGGGATGGGGAAAGGACACTGCAGAAATTCAACTCAGTTCTTCCCTGCTATAGTGTTTTGCCAAGAAGCAACAAGAATCAACTATTGGCATAAACAACCAGACACTGGGGTGAGGTGGTTTTGCCTCTAATGCTGAAGATAGTCTGAAATTCGGTTTTGAAACTCTGAGGAAGAAAAAGGCAGGAAGAAGTGAAAAATTATTTCAGAAACATTTCAAACTAGGCCTCGTTCTGTTCTCTAACTCAAAAACAGATGAGTGTTAGTTCACGTTGCTCTCACATGGTTTTGAGTTACAGCCCAGCTACTCCTGTGGTTACATCACACTTACTCATAGCATCTAAAAATGACTGCAGGAATATATGGAACCCTGATTTCCACCATTCTAGTCACATGCTAAAGAGTGGAAAATGCTAGTTATGCCTTCTGTCCTGCCTAAGTACAACACAACAGGACCAGAGCTGCATGGCTAAACTTCCAGACTGAAGAGTATGGAGGGTGTATGTCTCTGTCCCATGGGGGACACAACTCCTGAACACTCCCCAACACACAGTTCTATGTTCTGTATAATAGCTGGTCCACAAGGGAGAGGAAATACGTTTACAAGTTACCTATGACGTAGTGGCCAAGCCAAGACATGGCAGCTTGGCTACTCAGAGGTTCAGCCAACCATGTTGCTGATCTTGACTCTAATAGGGTCACCTGCATCTCTGAAGTCTCAGTGCTCCCAGATATGTATCATAATTACTGCTATATTGAAACCAAATCAGCGTGAAAAGGTTTAGAAAAGTTTTAAGTAGGAAGTAGGAATAAGCTCTCATTGTTAAGAATAAACTACACCTATAGTTACATGCAGACTCTATACTTTTTGTCTCCTAAGAGTGGGAAACAATGCTGTAGATCACAGCAAGGAATACAACAAAGCTGCTGTCAAGAAACATCTGATTTTAATGGAAATGATGCTCCATTATCCAACAGCTCCAGGTCATCTTCTATGATGAGCCCCATGTCATCTCCTGACTGTTATGTACTGACAATGAGCCACTAGCAGTTTCTCTCCAGGATGGAAAGATGGTGCAGTCTGTGTAATATTTAATTTCTTCTTCAAAAAAATTTAATTCTAGAAATCGGGGGAAATGACATGGAGAAGGGCAGACTAAGAGGAGCCACTTCCAGCAGCTGGAATTGTTGGTTCATGCAAAACTCTGCAACTGCAAATTTTGCCTTCATAAACTGAAGTGAAACAATGAATTATTATTTTCACGTCAAAAGCTTTTTTCTTTCGCAAATTTCTCCCTTGACCCATCAAAAACATTCAAATAATAAAAGGAGGATGAATATAATTATGCAAAATCTGGGAAAAAAAAGAAAGCTAGCAGCAGAGCTGATAAAAAACCAAAAAACA
Source organism: Acanthisitta chloris (assembly GCF_000695815.1). Taxonomy (NCBI): domain Eukaryota; kingdom Metazoa; phylum Chordata; class Aves; order Passeriformes; family Acanthisittidae; genus Acanthisitta; species Acanthisitta chloris. The sequence continues at coordinate 99,104 of NW_008651253.1, forward strand.
ACAGTTGAAATATTACATTCCAAAAAATAGTAAAATGCAATGTCATAACACTACCAAAACCTTTTAACCTTTTCACTTCAAAGAAAAAATGAACAACCAATGAACTGATACTAAATTCATATTTTTGTGAACTAGCATTTTTACTGGAAAAGCAATTCACCAGAAAACATTGGCCCAGCTGTAAGAATTTGATCTACAGATTGCTCAGAAGAAAACATATCTTATTTGGTATTGTTCACATTCAAACATAAGTGATGTTTTACATATTAAGTGCCAACAGATGTATTTATTTCTGTGTAAGGCTCCATTGATGCATAGCTAGCTCACTCTATGCATGAAATATAGAAAGTTTCCTATTTAGCTTTGAGTTCCATTATCCTATAAGTTAGGAACTGGTTCAGGACTGAAAAATCTTCTGCAAGCACAGAATTGCTCAAGCCTAGCAGATTGATGTGGATGGAGCAGTTTTTATTTATTCCAGAGGAAATATTTTTTCGATTATATCAACATAGCTGCAGCCCTTTACATTCCTGTACATCCCCTGGGCATTTCAGAGTATTAACCATATTTTATGAGTGGTTTTAAGCTTCTGGATACTTTTGAAAAGAATATTCATCTTCAAAAAAATCCCTTGCCAGTCGCTAGCAAGCTAATAGACACCATTCTTCAAAGTAGGAGCCTGAAAAATTTAGGCAAGTATTTTTCTGAAAAGGAGAGGTAGAAAAATACTTCATTTAAAAATTTACTGCAAATAAATCTTCCTAAGGTTTTAAGCCTACCAGGATTTGGTCTGATAAAGGTCTACAAAATTCCTCTGGGCAAAATACATAGGAATAACACATGAAATTAGAGGCAGTGGTACTTGCAAGGGGAGAAGGAATAGTAGTGAGTGTCAGACAAGAAGTGCCTGTGAATTCATTAAAGGGATAGCATTTCTGGCACCAGTCCCAGAGCTGCTTTCTGGCATTGTTCTAGGGTTGGATCATCATAAAAATGCACCTTTACCACCACCACCCCCACAACAGCATCTATCCATCCCTTTCACAGCCTGCTAGGCAATCCGAATGGACACTGAAGTCCCAAATTCCTTAGCTCATGTTGTCCCTCAGGTGTTTATCTCTCAAGGTCTTCCCAGATCCTCACTCTTGATCCATTCAACTAATAAATTTGAGGATAGGCTTGAGAGCCTGAAAACCACTGGAGTTCCTGCAACCAAGATTTCTTTAACCAGCAATTACCTCTTTGAAGGAGCCCATCCAGCACTCTGCTCTTTTATGTGAGAGGAGGTAGGACACCACTGCAGCCAAGCAGAGTGCTAGGTTTGAATCCAAAGAAAATCAAACCCGAAATCCCTAATTAACCACAAAACAGTGACTTCCCTGTGCCAGCCCAGGTTGGTATTTTTCTCAAACCCTGGAAAGGACACACACATTTCAAGCAGCTGTTGCCAGCATCTTTGTGTGGTACAAAGTTCACACCTCTGTCAAGGATTTCAGTTTTCTCCAATAAATGGTGCAATATTGTAGCAACAAATCACACTAATCATCAAAAAAAAAGACTGACAGCCACCACTCTGGAATGCATCATAAACTTTCTACCAGGCTCCAGAAATTCACTCTAGCCAGGCAGCCCCTTTCCAGCTGTACTGCAGGAAAAAAACACTTGCCTTGCAGGTTTCAGCATCTACTTGTTTGTTGAGCTCACCAGGACACAACACAGCAGCAGGGAGCAGCCTGAGGGAGGCAGAGGTCTATTATCTGGATCATGGCAACAGGCACAAGTGACAAGACAGCAGACTGGAAGCCTGAACAACGCACAGCTGGAACACTGTTCCGCCAGATGATGTCTCTGCACAGAATGACTGTTCCCATCTCTTCTGCTCTACACTGCAGTTTCCCCTCACTTTAAAAAAAAAAAAAAAAACCAACCAAAACTGAAACTCCAAAAAACCAACTTTTTACTGTTTTACTTGCAGGATGAGGCTACCAAGTAAGAACTCTGCTTAACAAATCCCTATGCCTTCAATCTGAGAAATTAAAGGAACATATAAATCAATTAATGCATCCAGATGTTTGGCTTTCTGTAAGTCTGTAGCCACATGAAACATCTCTCCTTCCACATACAAAATTCAATTTAACAAACTCATTATTGAACATCAGTTCATATATTGATTTAAAATACAAAAGTCTGGATCAGTATTACAAATTACAGATTGCACTTAATCCAAAACACCTTTGCTGAACAGCAATAACTACTTCTAACATTCAAAACCACACCAAGAATCAACAAAGTCAAGTTGTTGGCTTCTGTTATTGAGCTCATGCTGCTTGTCAGCAAGAAGTTTCATGAACTTGGAAGTAACTTGGGGCACCTTCACACAAAGCACTGTCCTACCTTAGGTAAGTGGATCTGAACTGAAGCAAGGTGAGGGATTGGGCTCAGGGTGTGAAATGCAGGAATCTCCTTAAAACAGCCAGAAATTAGCACTTTGAACATCAAGACAGGTGACCCAATTTCATCCCTTGTGTCATCCACACACCCAAAAAGCAGCCAGGGAAATACCAAGATGCATACAAACAAAACTGTCAGAACATGGAAGGAAAAAAGAAGAGACTGTTTGGTGCTGAGAAATGAAGACACAATTTCCTGATGAGCCTTTAGCCTATATTAATACTGAAAGTGAAAAGAAAACCAGGGTCACTAACCTGTGGGAAGAGAGAGTAAGTTGCATTGTCGATAGTGACAGAATATAAAAATTCTCCATCAAACCAGAGGTTCTTTCCCATGGGAGAGTTGAGCTTTGTCATAGCAAAGAGCTGCCCAGGGTCACAGCATTCTTCCAGCAGCTTCCTAGCGAAGGCAACCAAAAGAGAAAGTGTTGTATTAATTAGAGCCTTGGCACACATTTGCTAACAACCACCCCTCACATCTGATATTATGCCACTCCCAAATGCTCCAAATCAAGCCTTCCCAGACAGCAGATGAACCACGGACTCTTAGTTTCATAGTATGTGATGGGGTTGGAATGGACCATCTAGTCCCAACCCCCTGCCCTAGACAGGGACACCTCCCACCAGAACAGGCTGCTCAAGGCTTTAGCCAACCTGGCCTTGAACACTGCCAGGGCTGGGGCATCCACCATCTCCCTGTGCAACCTGTGCCAGTGTCTCACCACTCTCACAGAAAAAAATTTCTTCCTGATATCTAAATTTTCCCTCTTTCAATTTATCCCCACTACTCCTTGTCCTATCACTACAGTTCCTAGCAAAGATTACCTCTGCAGCTTCCCCGTAGCCCCTTCAGACACTGGAAGGTTGCTATGAGGTCTCCACATAACCTTCTCGTCTCCAGGCTGAACAGCCCCAACTTTCTCAACCTGTCGAACTTTCTCAGCCTGTCTTGTTTACTAACAGAAGGGCCAGAAACCCTGTTTTTATTTCAGAAAATCTTAGAAATAGCCCATAAAAAATTCTAAATTTCCATTCAGAGTGGCACAGAAACAGAACCAAGATTCAGCAGAAGAAACTCCGTAGTGTACAACCCATTTAAATGGATAAAAAATTGGTCTCCAACACATAGAAAAACAGAAAAGCTCCTTGAAAATTTAATCCAAGGAATATCAAAATTCAGTACCAAACCTCATTCCTGAAGAGCAGGACTCCTAAAGCCCCACAGTTACATAACACAGGGATGGAAAAATTTGGCATCTCTCTCCAGTTACTGAATGTCCTTGTGCTACATTCCCAGCAGTATTAGAGCCTGTCTTCTAACTGGAGTCCAACTTGAGTCATCCCAGTATGATAGATATATATATATAGAGAGAGAGTGGATATTATACTTCTTAGATTCCTTGTCAAAACTGCATATCCTCTTACATGTTCATTTCCCAAAAAAACTTAGTACTCAGCTTGAGCAGAAATTTAAGAGCTGGTGAGGTAGCTAAAGGTTATATTGAGCAAAACTTTTGCATCACAACATACTCAGCAACTAATATCCTAAAGAACAGAATCATAATATGACAGTATCATAGTATATTAAGGGGTTGGAATGGACCCTAGAGATCATGTAGTCCCAACCATTAAAAAAAAGTGTGGATTAAAAGACAAATTTAAAGGAGGATACTGTGCAAGATAAGGGAGACTGAACTGACTTGGTGAACTTGATTAAAACGTACAGCTAAAATGTTGTGATAGAATTTGCAAAACTGCAGGAGCTTTTAGCCAAGAATCTCAATTCACTGCAAGTATTCCTTCACTCACAGGACATTACAAGGAAGCTAGAGAGGGACTCTTGGTTAGGAACTGTAGTGATAGGACAAGGAGTAATGGGGATAAATTGAAAGAGGGGAGAATTAGATTAGATAGTAAGAAGAAATTTTTTCCTGTGAGAGTGGTGAGACACTGGCACAGGTTGCACAGGGAGATGGTGGATGCCCCAACCCTGGCAGTGTTCAAGGCCAGGTTGGCTAAAGCCTTGAGCAACCTGCTCTGGTGGGAGGTGTGGGTTGAGACTAGATGATCTCTAAGGTCTACTCCAACTCCATGACATACTGTGAAACTACTATGACATAAACAATATGCTTTTGACTCAGCTATCTCCAATTCAGAGGAGATCCGTGTATGAGAAGACTTAAAGAGCATTGAAAAGGCACTGAGGGCCCTCAGATCTGAGAGCACTTAAGGAACAAATCTCCATTTGTGAGAGAAGCACGAGAAAAATTACTTTGAGAATCTCACTCCAGGCCTCTCAGATTTCAGCTGAAACTGGGCACCAAGGAGGTCATTAACTACAAGGCTGCATCAGCACTCAAGTGGCACCGCACATCAACTCAAGCAGCAGCCTGTGCACGAGGTGAGAGCTGAGCAGCAGTTTTGAGACATCAGCTGTATTGCCATGGCATACTTGGATGAGGTTCTGCCAGCAGACATTGCACACTGACAGAGGCACAGTGAAATAGTTGGTGCCAAGGATCCTACAGCAACATTGCCCTATTTCCATGGGGTTTACAGCAGACTAACTCTGGTTTGATTCTACAAAGAGCCTGTGAGTGGCTGCAGCACATTGAGTGCATTACTGAGATGCAGTAACTGGGGACAATCAGATTTGCCTCAAAAGCTCACTAAGAGGGTAACACTGTAATAAATTTGATTTCAGTTTGCCGCCATCTGACTCAAGTTCCAGCCGGTAATGACTCACTAACTAGTTCAAACATCCCAAATGACTTAAAACCAGCAAATATAGCAACTGAAAGCAGAAATGGGCAGTTCCATGGCATGGCTTGTCAGCCAGGAGGTTAAAGTACTTTAGCTTTCTCTTCTCCACAGGTCTGCGGGGTTTGCCCAGAACACCACCACGTATCCAGCTGCCTTTGCCATGCCTGCCTTAGGATGCTGCCCTACACAAAGCATGTAAGTGCCACCAGCCCTGTGCAAGGGAGAGGGATATATTCTTCCTCTCCAATTTTTTCTTTTCAATCCAGTACAACTTTAAAGGCAGCGCAAAAATAATGACTGAGGTTCAGGTTCAAGTTTGAGATAAAAATAATCAGTCACACCAATTGCTTTAGTCAGACTCTTCTCAGCTGCCTGGATTTAGCTGGAATCATGCTAACCTGCCAGGATCTGTCAGGACAATGCTGCAGCATTTGGTCTGACTTAAGCGTCCTTTTCTTTATCTGACATAAACCTCCTTTCTTTACATTGCAGTTCATATTCACCTCAACTTCCCATATTTTGCTTTGAGATTAAATGAATCTAAATGCCCAGAGAAAAAAAATGAATCTGCCTTTGGAGTTGCAGTTGGTGTCAAGCCAAAACCATCAGGTTTCACCACCATCCCTTCACTCACAACCAGGGATTTGTGGTGCTGTGGAAATTCACAGTATGTGTGGTCACTTGGGTTCACTAGGGAAGATTTGAGTAGCTCTGTTTCAGTGCACTTGCTTAATTGCTTCCATCTACATATCCCCCAGTAGAGGCAGGAAGACCTACCAAGAGCCTGTGGAGCTCTCAACTAAATCATCACCTATTTCCCATCATCTGCATGCTTAAGAGACTCTGGTCTAATGTCCCTGTCCTAACTACTTTACGGATTAATATCAATAGTGGCTCCGAAATGCAACTGGTCTGAACACCTCCAACACTGAGTCTCAAAACCTAATCCTGAAATTCTCCTAATTAGGTCTTCAGTGTAATGTTTCCATAAGAATAAGACATCCACAGGTTTTTGCAAAAAGTTTTGGTGGCAGGGGAGAAACCAAAAGCATTGCTTAAATGAAAGCTTGTCTTTGTTGATATCACACATTAAATTCTTGCCCCAAATACCTAACTGCCCCTGTACCAAAGCTGTGGGTAGAACACAAGTAACTGCTATGAATTCACTAGGGAGATGCAGGGAAGAGGCTGCCACCAGATGCTAAGGGACACACGGAAAGAAGTTCAAGTCACACGACACTGGTGAGGCACCTTGAGTACTGTGTTCAGTTCTGGGGATCTCAATGCAGGAAAGACATTGAGGTGTTGGAGAGAGTCCAGAGAAGGGAACGGAGCTGGGGAAGAGTCTACAGAGTAATATGAGGAGCAGCTGAGGGAGCTGGGGGTGTTTAGGCTGGAGAAAAGAGGCTCAGGGGAGACCTTATCACTCTCTACAACTATGTGACAGGAAGCTGTAGCCAGGTGGGGGTTGGACTTTTTCCCAGGCAACAAGTGACAGGATGAGAGGTCATAGACTCAAACTGCATAAGGGGAGGTTCAGGCTGGACATCAAGAAGAATTTTTCCATAGAAAGAGTTGTTGAGCATTGGAACAGGCTGTCCAGGGAGGTAGTGGAGTCACCATCACTGGAGGTGTTCGAGAAATGTCTGGATGTGGCACTTGGTGCTCTGATCTAGTTGACAAGGTGGTGATTGGTCACAGGTTGGACTCAATGGTCTTGCAAGTCTTTTCCAATCTTAATGATTCTGTGAACACAAAGCCACACAGTCTTTCTCCTTCACATCAAAACCAAAACTGGCTTCAGCCTTGACAAGTATTTTGGCACCATTCCTTTCCATATTAGACTCTACCTGTCTTGAGATGAAATTTAAAATTACCCTCACCATAACTATTCAGGAATACGATCTTAAAACTGCCCTCCTACATGCTCCAAGGACATGTACCAAATGAAAAAGGGACTGGCCAATGCAAATGCTCTTGGTAACACAAAAGCATACCAAATTGGGCTTTTTGGGATCACAGTAATAGTTTCAGCACTAACAAAAATTAAACCCTTTGCCAAAACCAAGATCTAAATCAAGAACACATTGCACAGGTTCATTTCTGAAAATCTCCCAGTTACCTAAGCTTGAAAAATAGGTCTAAATGCAATGAAAAAGAAATATGAAAAGAGTGGATAGCACCGAGCAGAATAAAGATATAATCTGATTTACTTCCCAGCCAAGCTTTCTGCAATATGATAAGATTTTATGAAGACTAAAGTCATGCCCATTTTTCTCCTCATATTTATTATTGTGTTGTATCTTGATATGAAACTTTCAGACTGTTTCAATGCTCCCTGCAGCAATTTCTGGTGTCCGGACTTTAGAAGGATCATGTAATATTTCCCCCAGGTTCCTCAAGAGAGGAAAGATATAAGGACAATAAAAAGGTCACAGAAAGAAGCAAATCATGTACTGAACCACCTGGCACTGCAACCTGCATGAAAGGAAAGAGGCTGCAGAGACCACAGATACTTCTCAGAATAGTAACAGTTCATGAAAACCACCTTCATTACTTTAGCAGCAGAGTTGTATGTGATTTTTTTAAGTGAGAAATTAAACTGTAAATTAAAGATAATTTGCTACAAATTGCCAAATTAATAGACTGGAAGGGAAAATTATGAAACCAAGCACTTCCATCTTTTCTGCATCAGCAGTATCTTTTCCTTTAGAACTTTCTTCCAGGCCTTTTTGAGATGTGCAAAAACGAAACTAAGTATTTTATTTAACCTGAGAATACTGTTTTCATTACCTATTTTTATTTAACTGGACAATATTTGGGTTTTCACTACCTAAGTTAAAAATCACCAAACAAAACATCTGGCACCACCCACACAGTATAGTTTGCAGTTCTATTTCCCAGACTGCAAAAGAAATAGAAAACTGTTTTTTCCTTCTGTGTGTTGGGCTACCCTAGCCTTGCTGCCGTGACCTTGTGCAAACCAACCCTGCTGCCCTGGCTGTCAGCCATGGCAGCACATCATCCTAATCTGTGGCTGATTTTGTCCAGCTCTTTTTGTTTTTCTTTATGTACAAGCGATATGTTATTATTTCCAGAAACATTTATAGTGTCCTGGAAAATGGGGGGTGGTGGGGGTGGTCCCCTCTAACCCCCTTCCAAACAGAAACAGACTCAGTGCTTAAAATACCAAGGTTCTAAAGATCCATTTTCTGAAGTCAGCAGTAGTAACTGTTACATGGTGCACCTTGTAATTCCCCAAACTTGCCTAAAATCTGTCCTCTCAAAATTGAAAGTGTGGCTCAGCTCAGTCTCTGAATCTTCAGATGATTTTGGACTATTAAATCTCTATCAGGTTCTCCTTTGAATTTAAACTCAAATTTCAGGTAGTGATAAAGATATGCAACTACTGTAGCTGATTATGCATTCTCTCTTTGACCAAACTCTGCATTTTAAGAACAGGAACTGAAAGGATAAACTTTTCTACCACTGTAAACAAATATGATTCTTTTAATAACATCACATCATTGTACTCCATACCTTCAAATAGTATTGCTAGTGAAACATTTAGACTCTAGAATGAGGCCAAAATTTGGTAGGGACTATCTCTGCGATTGAAGAATGTTAATGAACTAGAAGAAACCATGACATAAGGATGAGAGAATTGGGATTGCTCAGCCTCACAAAGAGAAGGCTTTGGCTTGACCTAATTGCAGCCTTCCAGTACCTGAAGGAGCCTACAGGAAAGATTGAGAGAGACTATTTACAAGGGTGTGGAGTGACAGAACAACGGGGAATGGCTTCAAACTGACACAAAGTAAAGTTAGATTAGATATTAGGAAGAAATTGCTACCTGTGAGGGTGACGAGGCACTGACATAAGTTGCCCAGAGAAGCTGTAGCTGCCCCATCCTGGCAGTGTTCAAGGCCAGGCTGGAGGGAGCTCTGAGCAACCTGGTCTAGTGGGAGGTGTCCCTGCCCATGGCAGGGGATGGAACTAGATGATCTTTAAGGTCCCTTCCAATCCACGACACTCTATGATTCTATAACTCAGTGAATAGAAGTCTACACAGATCATCTGACAAGCCTTAAGTTTGCTTCTCATCCTGACAATTCTGCTTAAAAATGGACCTGGAAAGCTACTGAAACACAGAATTTTTCACCTCTTTTTAGAGAAAATACATTTTGATTCATGCAAACTTGCTTCAAACTCTATGCACAAAGCCTGCTTATAAGCTTTGAAATACAAATTATAATGCATGAATTGTAAAGTATGAATTATATAGTATGAATTCTAGTATTTGGGCAGATGAAGCTTTTCTAAGACTCTCACAGCAGATGTATAAAGAGCTATATTATAAGGAAACCACCACAAGTTGTGACTTGCAATAGCAAAAACAGCACTATAGCTCTGCTTTATTACTCATGCAGTAAAACCTATTGGAATGCAGAATGTCTCTGAGTTGTCTATATTGTTCTCAACCATGTCCAGGACAGACAGCAGCAGTGACTTGACATCTCACCTAAGAACTGTAATGAACAGCCACAATCCCTTGAGAAGTGATGAATCTGAGCACGAGCTTAAATGGTACTTTCTGGGCAGCAGCCAGTAGCTCAGGAGAACTGACCTCCCACAATGCTGGAAGTCACTGGCACCACACCAGACTGCTCCTTTGCTTTGCTAATGCCACCACCAGCAGCACCTAAATACAACTGTGTCTGAGGATTCATCCCAGAGAAGACACAAGGTTCATCTCACTTCATTTACGGTATTTGAAAAGCAAACACCCCTATTCAGGTCTCTCCAAGACTTCTTTGTAGCAGACATAGCATCTTTCAGCGTGATTCATCTCAAACTAAACAGACATCTAATTCCTCTCCAAAGACCATAAAGAGACCAACAGCCTTAGATGGAGTCACCTACATTTGGTAGCTTCTTCCAGTCCACAAAGCCAGAACTGTTGCTCCAGACCCCAAAAAGCCTTCTGCACTTCAGATGAACTGTGAGCCAGGGATTGTAGGTCTTCTGCCTCCCTACAGCATCTCATGGAAGGATCCTATTTGCCAGCAGCCTCATCTGATGATCTTTCATCTCTGCTCCTACAGCCCTCACAGTGGGCTCTCAGAAAGATGAGCCGGCACAACAGCACAAATGGGTAGTTTTGCCAGAGAATTCAGAGGCAAAGGGAAGTGGTGCAGGGGAAGAGATCCATTGCTTCATATGCTATTCTTCTTTTTTTTTAATCTTACAAACCTGGCAGGAGGAGAGCAGCTTTCACCGACATGAGCTGAAATTAATGAATTGCTGTCTTGCAAAATAGCAGAACCATAAACCCAGACAGAAAGTTACACTACATGACTATGCTGCTGCAGGGGGGGAAAATGAGTTGTTCTTAGCACTTCCCTCATTCTTTTCAGCAAAATTGCTGCTTGCTTTGTGCCACCACCAGCACAAAGACATATTTGGCTTCAACAAGGGCACAGAATGGCTGGATTCTTCTAGGAGACGGAGATTCACTAAAAATAAATTGAGCAGCTCTAATCTTACATTTCAGCTTGCACTGTCTAGAGTGATGATACATACCACCTAGATCTAAGGAGTCAATTATCACACTACAGTGACTTCTCCACCTGCTGCTGTAAGCCAGATAAAAGCCCTGTAAGTATTACATAATGCTCCTCACAGACGTGCCCCCATGCCCCAATCCAAAAAAGCCCACAGGGCCTTGATCAGCTAAGTCACATCCCTCCACAGAAGGTGAACAGGATAGGAAAATAAATCAACAATTAAATCCTCCATTGCACAGATTTAAGCATCTTGAAATGCCTAAAAACTGAGATCACAGAAATGAAGAGGAAATTAATACTCTTGCACTGGTCACTCCAAGTGTTTTTTGATGCAAAAAATCTATAGGCAACCAGGCAGCTATTGCCTACACATGCGACAGAGGCAAGAATACGTGAAAGTGTCAGAGGAAAAGGCATGAAAGAGCAACACATTTTCAAAGCTGCACATTTGGAGAAAAGTTTTAACCTATTGAAGACACATGAATAGATCTGAAGGAAGTCCTGTTTTGAAGTGAAACTTAGTCCTCTCACTTCTCAGCAACTGCTTTCCACATCTCACAACTATCAGTTGTTTAGGAGATGGAATGAGTTTTGCCTGGTTGGGAAGCATCCACCTAATGCCCTGCCAGCTGGCAGGACGAGCTGATCAGCCAAACAGGAGGCCAAACAAAATAGGAAACCTTGGGCTTGATCTCTCTCTTTCATTCAGTTTTTCATTAAACTGGTAGGAACTCACTACATTTAAGACCTCCATTATTCTGTTTAATTTGGATGAAATTAGCCACTGAGAAAAATTTCTTAAAGGGGGTGGATTATGATTGAGATTCCAGTCATATCTATCACATTTCCTACTGACTGAGAGAGGAAAAAATCCACTAAATGCAAAATAATGCCTTGCTTTAGCTTTCTTGAAACAGACACTGACAGCACTCTGTGCTCTTTGCTGCTTCTGTACACCCAGAATTATACACCAGTTAAGCTGTAATAGTCCAGTTTTGGATGAAAGCCATGATTTAATGCACCACCAAGCACTGACACTGGACTTCACTTACAGCCCAAGTTGCTGCAACCATCAACATCACTTTTGTAAACAGCTGACCATCAGTTGGCCAAGTATCCAGAGATATTTCTGAGCTGAGTTCAGTGATCCTTCTGTGTGCTGACAGATGGCTTCTAACAGATGAAAATGAATGGCAAAATTTCCACAGATTAAAACAGAGCCATTTATCTGAAACGTACCTTGAACTTGCAATTCCCCTGTCTGCAGTTAAAAGCTTCATTTTTGAAGGTTTACTAATGTGTTTTAAACCTTGCCTGAGTGTGAGGTGCTATAAAATCAGTTTCGTTGACGCAAATACTTTGCTAAATGCACTAAATGGATTAAAATAAAGGAAAGACATCGATTTGGGAATGTCTTTTATTACCTCAAATTCCAAGTCTCTTCAAGTGTCTTTTCCTCTGGTGAAACTACAGAAAAAAAATATTAAAATGGCAAACATCTTGCACTAATTTTTAACTCCACTATATATGAACTTTGTCTATTTCCTGTTTTACACACTTAGTGAAATCAGAGACTCACCAGCTCTGAGTTGAAATAAGTCTGTTCTTACAGGGAAGATCAGCTGAGATGTTTTCACTAATCACCTCCAACCACCTGTCCCAGGAACAAGAGGCAGTGTACCCTGTTTGCCTTCACAGCTTGCTCTCCTGTAGGCCCAGCAAAAACTAAAAATCAATTATATTGATGATCATCAGGGTATATTGCAGAACGGGGACTCTGGTATGATAGAACAAAAGCAGAAGCAAATGATAAACCTGTTGCTGGACCACAGGATTTCTTTTTGCTGCTCTCCTACTTCCATTCTCAGTGGCTGAGTGACAGCTATGTGCTGTATTAATTGATTTCTGATGGTCAAGACCCCATTTTGCACTCATGTAACTGTCTACAGGCATGTTTCAGCTCTGTGTTCTTCCTAAGGCATTCACACCACCAAAGTCCAGCCACCACACAGTTAGCATCTATTTTATGTTGGTCATCAAGACTTTCCTCACTCAACAGAGATACTTAGTGTACCCTACCACAAGTATCTAAGGCAGAAGAGAGCTGTCAGTATCTGCAAGTACCTCTGCCTATGCATTACTTATAGAATAAGAAACTATGGTAAAAGTACTAACAGAGTAAGTTTTAACAGTTAAAGTGTGATAAACTCCAATCTGTCATATCTATAGGTGACCATACATCATTAAAATGCCTTATCTCCTGGCCTAGACAACAAGAACTCAACCACAGAAAAGTGATTTCTTTTTTCTCTCTGAACACATCTCAGTAACAAACACTGCTCTATACCTTACCCCCTCTAGCACCTCATCCGAAAGGATAAAATGGTAATGCAGGAGTAAACTCGTAATTTGGGCTGCCAACTTACTTAAAATCCTCTATACTTCTCCAACCTCCACTCTCTACAATGCTCACTATGGCAAAGTAACCTCAGGACTACCTAACAGGAGATGTGGAAGAGTCCAATAGACATTTTCCCACTTTCCACCCACATCCTCTTTTTTCTGAGTCACACCACTCCTTCACTGGCAACCTAACCTGAGCCAAATACCTTTGGCTGAAGTCACAGCACTAATTCACTGCTCACCACCCCAACTATCCACATGGATTCCAGGGTGTATAAAACACAGGGAATTTCCTGGGTCAGACTTAAATAATGGGGATCTAAGCACTCCCTGTTTCCTCTAAACATGTAATCTGCATTCCTATTAGTCAACAGCTGTTTCCAAAGAACATGCAGAGGCTTATCATCTGAGATGTTCCGGACCATAAGAATAGCTGGCAGGATTCCCCTGAACACTTCCCCCAACTCGCTAGAAAGAATTTGCCAGTGTAATCAGGGAACGGAAACGTGGCCTTTCAGTACAAATATCCACATGGCACACTTCCAAACCTCCCAGAACTTCACACCACTACATCTTGTCAGGGCTCTGAAACAGACCTTAACAGAATCCAAACAGCTGTGGCCATCAAAGTCATCACATATTTACAACTCCAGCTTCCAACTCACTGCACGCTGTTTGTCATTACCATCAAACAACTGTTGTTTGGCAGCTCTCACAGAGTTTCACAACACACCACAATGCTTAGTGGTTTGAGTTTGGTTTTGGGGTTGGGAGGTTGCCTACACAGGCACAGAAGAAGCAGCAGAAGTAGAAACCAGGCAGTTGCTTAGCAGCAAAACAAGAGGTGAAAAGGAGACTGGAACCATGTTTGAGTCTATCCTAATGGAAGTAGTTTGCTGCACTATGCTCTGCGCTGCTGGGAATAAGTCAGGAATGCACAAACCCCATTACCCAGAGCAATCAAACAGCTTGCTGGTGGATAAACATGATTTATGTACTAAGCTTTTATAGGCCTGAAGTCCTGGCAGAAAATGCAACGTATCCAACTTCACCCTCTGCCCAATCTGGTGGCCTTTAACAAGCTAACACTATGTGCGAGAGAAGAATTCCTAAAAGCCTGTCAAACACAAAACTGCAGAGATTACTACATGCTCTGACTCCTACCTAGCTTTGCCAAGATGATTATTTTCCATCTACCTCTCCTGCCTCTGCCATCTGTTGGACCTGCCCCCAGCTATACAATCACACCTCCTCTGCACAGGCATGCACAGCAAAGCGGGAGGTTTTGGGAAACCCTCAGCTTCCAGGGCTGCAGAACAGTTCCCTACAGCTATGGGAAATGTTCCTGTCAGAATTCAAGTCTGGAGTTTTATTTTCCCTCCTCCTTCTGCTCCACTGGTTGAAAGTTTTCCATCCTTCATAGACTACTTTATTCCCAAAAAAACTCAGTTACAGGATTCATTAGAGTAAAGGTAGTAAATACGTGACCTGTTGCTGTTTAGAGCTGCCTGGCATACTATAGCAATGCTGAACATGCTGCCTTGTAATGCCTGCAAGAATTATATATAGTGCAACATTATGGAATTCCAAATAAAAGCAGAGCCTGAAGAGTCTGACATATCCAGCCACACTTATCACAGGAAACTATTTTTGCTTGAAGGACTAAATTTAATTAGCTGCTGCACCCTAGTTTTCACAGACTTACAAACAAGACACAGAACTCACAGCCGTGCAAAATCTCTCAGACTAGCATGTCCAAGTGATCTCACTGAACAGGAAAGGGGAAGAGGAACTGTACTACTCCTAATGAATTATCCAAGTGCTGCACAGCTGGAGCTCTAATAACCAGGGCCCTTCTGAGTGAAGAGGCAGTAAGCTGAAGTGTGGTGTACCTGCACAGACCTTCTACCCCCATCTCACATAAGGTAATCACCGTGGGGAAAAAAACCTGCTTAAGACCACAGAGACATCCTTTAACACTGCTAGGTATTACTCTTCTGTGCAAGGCAGGAACCACTTCCTTTTTCCCACCCACCTTCTGCCTCTCATACTCTGTTGCTTCACCTCCAGCTGCAGGTGGTCCTGAGCAACCGTCTATCCTACAAACAGACCAGTAACTCGAGTTTACTTTTACCCAGGCACACACATTGTCGGTTCCAGAAGAATGAGCCATAGTGCTGGTAACAGAAACCTCTTTCAACAACTCAAGGAAGTCTCTGGATCCACTAGGATCCAGATCCAGTGGATCTCTGGTCCAGAAGGACAGTTACAACTATCTCCCTGACACCTACAAGAAGGGCAAGACAGAGCGATGCAAGCAACCTGGGAGACTTCTGGAGTGTGTCAGGGATAATTTTTGATACAGGTATTGATGAGTCAACTTATGGCTGGATCTATTCACTAACAAGGAAACACTGCTTAGGGACATATAATCAATAAAACCCTTGGCCCATGAAACAGTGGCATTCAAGATCCTGAGGCGAGTGAGGAAGGAGGGTAGCAGATTCTGTAATTTATTGATTGATCTTGAACTCAGCAGTTTGGACTGGAAGTAACTCATAATCATTTACGAGCATTGTGGAAACTACATGTCAGAAACAAGAATCCCATAGCAGGACACAAAGCAGAGGCAGTCCCTGGCCCCAAGAGATGGCCACCCAGGAAGCTTTCTCTTTCTGACCCCTTTCTTCCCACCTTGTTGGGGCACCAGTAGACTGATTTCACAATGAACTAACAACAGACTCAAAAACAATCTCTGGGTTTGTGGTTTTCCTTCTTGCTACTGAGGGAACATGAGAAATGTGCCATCAGGCAGATAAATGTGAGTCTTCATGACCAGCATGAGAAGACTTTCCCGTTCACACTTACACAATGTATACTGCACAAAAGTTAACCCAACATTTGCTTTTTTGACTGAGCTGTTCATTACTTTTGGACCTCCCAGGCCTGAAACTAGCTGATTTGAGAGCATCCAGCAATGAGGGGGTCCCACTGCTATGTTTTTAGATCTCAGTCTTGAAAATCCACCTTGCAGCTCAAGAATACTTGACAAGTTATAGACCTCTATTGAATCATGGCCAGTTGGCCTATGCTACTCATCTCAAGAAATTTAAGCAGTCAATTATTTAGAAAAAAGGAATTGTATTTCAGAAGTAACAAGTGAACAATTTTAAAGAGCAGTAATTCAGTTTCCACAGTAATCAAACTGTTTACTACAGGGCTGAAGATGAGCTATTTAATTTGCAACAGCATGATGGCATTTTGTTTTCTGGTACAATGTCACAATCTAAAAATAAACCAGATAAAAAAGTGAATTAGGACAAATAGGGTACACCAGCCAAAGAGGAAATATATATATTATTTTTAAGTGATTAAGCAGCAACCTGAGAACACTTGCAATTCCTGAATTAAGCATAATGGTTAAGAAGGGATTGATTGTTTATGTATGTACCAAGAACATGAAAGGTTGTTGTAATTAACAACAGTAATTTTGAATGATGTGTTAAACAAAGGTAATGAAGGGTAAATGAAATCTCAAAACTAAGAATCTGAAGCACTTATTTGGGAGATTATACTACCACTACTATCTGTTGCATGACTTTCTCTGCAACATTTGGTGCCAAGTCTTGACAGAGATGAGAAACTAAATGGACCCGATCTAGTTATCTGTCCACTAAACACATTTCTGTGTTCTCACACTCTGTAATAAAAGTCCATTATCAATTGATTTATGCTGCACACCTCTCACAAATCTGCCTTGCAGATCCCCAAAAGTGTACTTTCACAGCCACTGGGAAGCAGGTATATTTGTGGCAGAAGCAAGATGATTAAAATGTTAAGAAACAAGAAAAAAAGAGAGAGAGGGAACACCTGAGACACAGAATTTCACTGCTTTCCACTCTGCCTCCTGCCTGGTGACATCAGCCTGGAGAAGGTGCTGGCATTTGACAAGGAGAAGTGTAGAAGCTTGATGTCTGCCCCCACAAATCCCTTGCTTTCCAAGAGCTGTTTCACAGTTTGGAACCAAAACTAGCCAAGATCATGTGGCCAAGGAGTTCTGGAGTAGCTGAATACCCTCAGCACAGTGCTGGTTTGAGTCCCTGTGTCTAAAGACATTATCTATATATCAATTTAATGTCCACCATGTGCATGATTCTATCAGAACACCCAGTGAGAAGTTATCTCAGCAGAAATCCTCTGGATGGCATCCAGAGAGCACAAAGCATGTCTTTGTTTTAGAGTCTCACCCCAAAACCATAGTAACTAACCCCAGTTTTAGATATGAGAAATCTAAGAATTGCCCACTGTAATTCAGCATCCCTAAGCCTGAGCCACTGGTGTCCCACAGGGCAGTCTAACCCTCAGCAAACAAAGTTCACTAGATGTCAAGTCTGTGGATTGTCTAGTTGGCAAGATGCAAACACAGAATGAAGAAAATAGAGCAACAAATGTTGTTTTCCTGTCTTATTCCTAACCATATGGTCATTTTCCCTACCACAGCTCTTAAGTAGGACAGGTACCAGAGATAGCTGCAGTGAGTGGGCTGTACTCTACATATTTCATCACTCTACTTCCAAATCTCACCACTTGAACAGTCATCTCTAGAGCAAAATGATTCTGCTCTCCTGTAGCATGAAAATGTCCTCTGCTATTACAGTTCCAAATCCTCTCTTAGAGCGCACATAGGCCATTGAAACCAGAGCCCAAATTTACTCAAGTGATCTGCTTCCATCTGATACCTGAGCTTCTTCTCTG
The DNA here is from genome assembly GCF_000695815.1 of Acanthisitta chloris. Lineage (NCBI taxonomy): Eukaryota > Metazoa > Chordata > Aves > Passeriformes > Acanthisittidae > Acanthisitta > Acanthisitta chloris. Next base: position 117,042 of record NW_008651253.1, read on the forward strand.
AGTTTATAATTCGACCCATGTTGTTTTAATTAATAGTTACTTCCTCAGGTTATCTTGCCTAACCAACTGAGCTCTTCTTAAATTGTCCACTTCATTGGATGATTTATTCTTAATTGATTGCCCTTGTGATTTATCCACATACGTGTTCTCAAATTTCCTAACTAGTCTGTCTTTCTCTGCTATTCCGCTTCCTTCACATAAATGTTTCTTAATTTTATTCTCTGCTTTTAATGTTTCTTCTTCTTCTGTGTCCCTGCTATTACAAACTATTGTGTTAAACCCTACCAATCTTTCCCCTCTTTTCCAGTCTCCCAAGGCCCCTTACCATCACCTCCTCCCATCCTGTCCTCCAAGCACATGTATTTTCTTTACTTCTGGAGTACTCCACAATCCCTACCCCTCAGTCTTCTTTATCTGGTTTACTTCCTCTGGGGGAAGAGGGGTCTGACATATTTCCCAATAGAAAACTCAGTTTTTAAGTAAGAATAAGAATCTTTGATGGAAGACATCCTGTTCCTGAGAACAGCCAGCAATCAGGACAAGGCTAAATGCCAGCAGAGCTGTGCACTCTGCCCTGCTCAGTCAGCACCTGCTGCCTCTCACTCCACAGTCCTGTCACAGGGGACAAAAGGAGTTGAGGGAACTGGGACACAAATGGAGCCTAATTAGCACTGCTACTTATAGAACACCTTACCCTTTGAAGTGGGAAGAGATGGTAGTGACAACTGAGGCAGTTTTGGAGATAATCCAAGGCATTAAGGTAATCCTCTTCAAAAACACAGGGGCACAAGTTATTCTGGAGCTGGCACACCTGCAGTGTCACCTGTCAGTAAGTTCTCAAGGGTCTGCATCCTCAGCCACCACCTGACCTCCAGGCAGGGAGCAAAGCAAGGGCAGGACCAGGAAAAGGAGGTAAGAAACCCCAGTGGTACCTCCCCACTACTCTTTTGAGAGGAGGTGTACCAACTTCCCCAGGGAAAGGATAAGCCCAGAGTAGTCAAAGTACTTTTCATTGTGAATCAACTTTCTGAAGTTTTATGGTCTTTAAAAGTATCAATATTTAAAAGATGCTGCTAAAAAGAGCAAGCAAAAAGCCTAAACAAACTTTCAAGAAATTAATGCAAGAAATCTACTCAGCATGAGGATAAAAGTAAAAATTGCCTAAATAAATCATTCAACCTACTTAGTCCTTCAACAAGGCATCTTAAGATACGAATATTGCCTGAAAGTTGGTTTAAAAATACTTTTAAATCACATTTATGTCCAGAGCCAGTGGTTTGGGAGATTTTCCTCCCCAATACATTCAACCCATTTACTTTAGACCCAAAAGGTGATGATGAAATGACAAAGCCTAGCTATTTCTTCCTTAAACCTGTTGAAGGCTAATCTGTTCTTAGCAGTTGCCCAACTATTTAAGAAATACCTGTAGACTGGCAGCATTTCATGAGTGGAAATAACTTCTCTGGACTTTTAGGATTTCTTTTTAATCACTAAAGCAAAATAAGTTATCAGTCTTAAATGGAAAGGAGTAAGAGACTCACAAGACAGACTGCAGAGCCACACAAGATATCACCTGAAACCTGATAAAATTAAATTTGGGAAAGAGCTTACTAAGCTCTACAGTACTGAGCAAGCTGGTATTCTGCTAGGTTGAGCCATGATTCGCTACACATGTGCTCCTGGTTATGCTACAGAGAACAGAGCCCACACCTCATTGGAAACCCACCAGCCCATTTGCCTCCATGCCAGCTGAGAGAACTTGGCTTTTCTCCCTGATGTAGATCTGCTGTTCCACAGCAGATGAGAGAACAGAATTTGTACTAAACTTGTAAACCCAACTGACAGTATAACTACTCAGGCCAGTGAATAGATTTTTCCACAGATTAGGTGAGGAAGAACAACAAACTTGACCCTCTTAGTACAAGACTTTCACTAGAAATGGCCTGTTTGACAGCTCAAGCACAAAACAGGTTTTTAAAACAAAATGAGAAAAACCATCAAAGACACAAGGCAAAAATAAACATGTTATCACATGCTGGACCCATTAGCATTTACCGAACTACACTGCATAAGTGTTTTCACTTGTTCTGTTGTCTAAACAGAACTATCAAAACACATGATTTCTCTAATGATAGGTTTACTTTTTTGTTGTTGTAAGCTCAAGTTCCACACTCTGCCACTCCCTTCTGGATACACTTAAACATTTAAAGGCAACGGCTGGAAAGGGATTGAAAGAATAAATATCTCACGTGCATTTTTACTGCTTCATGCAACTGGGCATACAAAAATCAGGAGATGGTCAGCATTTGTCCATACAGCTCAGCAAGTGTGTTTATGCTAGATGCTTGCTGGGTGCCAAGACAAAATGTTCAATAATATGACCTAGAAAGGAATGCCCAGATTGGCTTTGTTTCTCCTATTCTCTTCACTGTTGCAGTTTCCTTAGTTAAAAAAATGCATCTAATTATAGGCTGATATGTAATTCTCACTATAGCAATCCCTAGCATTTAAAAATCATGAGTCAGGCCCCCAAAATTATGATTAAGGCACAGAAATTAGGCATCCAAAAAACAACTACCCACAATGGAGTTTTATCTGCCTTTTGGGGCCTGAGTCCCCATTTATGACAAGGGATCAGACCCAGCCAGCTTGGGTTTAGTTGTCCTGTCTGACCAACCTGATCTCCTTTTATGGTCAGGTGACCCACCTGATGGATGAGGGGAAGGCTGTGGGTGTAGTCTACCTGGACTTCAGCAAAGCCTTTGACACCATCTCCCATAGCATGCTCCTGAAAAAGCTGTCAGACCATGGCTTGGACAGGGGCACTCTCTGCTGGGTGAAGAACTGCCTGGACGGTCCAGAGTGGTGGTGAACAGTGCCACAT
>NW_008651254.1:0-1119 GCF_000695815.1 Acanthisitta chloris
GTGTCTCGCATGGGCACGGTGTGTCCCCACGGGCACGGTGTGTCCCCACGGTCATGGTGTGTCCCCACGGGCATGGTGTGTCCCCATGGGCATGGTATGTCCCCCACGGGCACAGTGTGTCCCCATGGGCAGGATATATACCTGTAGGCATGGCATGTCCCCCGTGGGCACGGTGTGTCCCCACGGGCAGGAGGTGTACCTGTAGGCATGGCATGTCCCCCGTGGGCAGCGCACGTCCCCACGAGCAGGGCACATCCCTCGCGGGAAGGATATGTACCTGTAGGCATGATATGTTCTCCATGGGTAGGGTATGTGCCCACAGGCAGGACATATTCTCCGTGGGCAGGGTATGTGCCTACAGGCAGAACACATCTCTGTGGACAGGACATGATGCCCCATGGGCTGGGTATGTGCCCACAGACAGGACATGATGCCCTGTGGGAAGGGTATGTGCCCACAGACAGGACACAGCCCCACAGACAGGACACGTCCCCATGGACAGGATATGTCCCCCGTGGACAGGACACATCCCCATGGACAGGACATGTCCCCCATGGTAGGACATGATGCCCTATGGGCAGGGTATGTGCCCACAGACAGGACGTATCCCTACAGACAGGACATTCCCCCGTGGACAGGACACATCCCCATGGACAGGACATGATGCCCCATGGGCAGAGTGTGTGCCCACAGACAGGACACATCCCTATGGACAGGACATGTCCCCCATGGCAGGACATGATGCCCCATGGACAGGGTATGTACCCACAGACAGGACACATCCCTACGGACAGGACATTCCCCCGTGGACAGGACACATCCCCATGGACAGGACATGATGCCCCGTGGGCAGAGTATGTGCCCACAGGCAGGACATGTCCCCATGGACAGGACACATCCCTATGGACAGGACATGATCCCCCGTGGGCAGAGTATGTGCCCACGGCCAGGACATGCCCCCCTAGCACCGAGCCCAGCACACATCCCCGGGAAGAATCATCCCGCGGTGCCAGTCGGGATGAGGATACCAATCGCGGCTCTCCCCACCCACCGGTGCCCTCTCCCGCAGGTCGCCCCCTCTCCGCTGAGCCATGCGGGATCGCCCGGGCCCCTCCCGCC
>NW_008651255.1:0-296 GCF_000695815.1 Acanthisitta chloris
TTATATATCTCAGGAAAAAACAAACAAAATTCCTCTTAATGATGTAGCAGTGTTTTTTCTTTTTGCATATTTCATGTCTTAAATAGAATCATAGAATCAATCATAGAATCATAGAATTCAGGAGTATGCTATGGGAGACTGTGTCCAAGGCTTTGCTGAAGTCTACATCCACCGCCTTCCCCTCATCCACCAGGCAAGTCACCTGATTATAAAAGGAGATCAGGCTGGTCAGACAGGACCTGCCCTTCCTAAACCCATGCTGGCTGGGTCTGATCCCTTGCCCATCCTGTAGGTGC
>NW_008651255.1:547-1058 GCF_000695815.1 Acanthisitta chloris
CGCCCCTACAACTTCATCCTTACTGACATAGTGAATTTCACATTTCCCATGTGCGTGAAAACACAGCTCTGAAAACCACCTCCCTGGGCAGCCTGTCCTAATATTAAAAACTGAGGCAAAGAAGGTGTTAAGTACCTCAGCCTTTGCCTCATCTTGGGTCACTATGTTCCCTCCATGTCCAACAAGGAATGAAGGTTTTCCTTGCCCTTCCTTTTGTTATTGATGTATTTATAGAAACACTTTGTGCTATCTTTGAGAGAATTGGCCAGATTTAATTCAAATTGTGCCTTTGTCTCTCTAATTTTCTTCCTACGTGACCTGACTATATCCCTGAACTCTTCTTGAGTAGCCTACCCTTCTTTCAGAGTTAGTAAGCTCTCTTTTTTTTCATAATTTCCTGTAAAGTCTCCCTGTTAAGCTAGGCCAGCTGCCTTCCCCACCTGCTCACCTTACGGCACAGCGGGACAGTTGCTCCTGCGCTTTAAATACTTCCTTCTTGAAGTATGACCAT
>NW_008651256.1:0-9177 GCF_000695815.1 Acanthisitta chloris
GACTGGATGATCTTGGAGATCTTTTCCCTGTCTTTTCCCTGTTGATTCTATGATTCTGTTTGCCCCTGCAGCATGGCTGTGAAGTGGACGGGCGGGCACTCCTCCTCCATCCTGTGCCTGCAGGTGAGCACGGAGGGGCTGGTGGCGTCGGGCGCAGAGCGAGGAGAGCTGGCCCTGTGGGATGGAGGTGGCACAGCTCCAGTGGCTCAGCTCCAGCTGCCCGCGGACGACGACGTCTCCTCCGTGCTGTTCTCCACGCGCTGCCCCACCATGCTGTTCGCTGCCCACGGCCAGAGCATTGCCCTGCTGGATGTCAGGGCCCTCAAGGAGCCCCTGGAGCACTTCCACCTCAACGATGAGGAGATCAACTGCCTGTCGCTGAACCACACCGACACTCTCCTGGCCGCGGCCGATGACTCGGGGGCAATCAAGGTGGTGGACTTGGAAAGCAAGAGGGTCAGCCGCTCCCTGAGGCACTCCAACATCTGCTCCTCTGTGGCTTTCCGCCCCCAGCGGCCCCACAGCCTGGTTTCCTGCGGGCTGGACATGCAGGTGATTTGCATACATGCTTGTTAGTGAAGGGATGCAGTAATTGCCCACAGCTTTCCACCAAGAGTCAGGGTGCACAGGCTGCAGCCACCACAGAGCTCTAGCACTGTCCTACAGGAGCTTTGGCCCAAAAGCTAAGCATTGATGCTGTTTGTGCCTGTCTCTACTCAGTCCATCTCCCTGTTTTTATCTTCCTTAATTACAATCCGAGGGTGCATGAGTAGAGGAAATCAAAATACACTGCAGATCTCACTCATACCATGTTAGCTCTGTGTTGCGCTGAGCAAAACAATTCCTAGGGATGAGCTATGGCTGCAGAGGAGAGTGAGGCAAGGGCACATTGCCTGAAATTTGTACCTTTCCAGGGGGAACACATCACCGTAAGAACAAGTCATTGTTGTAATTTATCCCTTGTTCTGGTCAGTCTCTTGGAAACGTGAAATGTCCTTTGCCTTTTACACTTCTCTGTCCTTACCGAGAGGAAACTTTGTCCTTTGATTGCAAGAGGAACCGTGTCAAGAGCTAACCTGAGACCAGGGCTGGCCACCCAGAACAATATTTTTCAGCTATTTCTTTCCAGTGGTTGAGACCTGACCACATTCCTGGTTTAGCCTGAAATTAAAACTGTCACTTCTGCAGAGGTTTCTGTGGTTCCCGTGGTGTCAGAGTGAAGCTTGTTTGACAACACTGAGCAGTTTCACCCTCTGTTCTTGAAAGTGAAGCTCTTCTCATACCCATTAGAGCAAACACATGCTGATAGTTGGTATAAACAGCATTCTTCTATGTTAAAGCCATTTTGTTGGATCCAGTCTGAAGGAGTAAACACTCAATGCCTCAGACTGAGTTGAGCCTGAACTGAGCAGACTCCCAAGCCTGTGGCTGGAAGCTTTCTATCAGAATTGTAAGCATTTATGTAGCACTTCTGTGCAGGTGAGCATGTTATGCTTTGTGACTGTAGCTCAGCATGTTGGGTTTGTAGGTGCAAGTCAGTATCCCAAAAGAGTAGGAATTCTTTAGTGTGCTTTTGGACAATGCAAAGTGCATTTTTCTGCTTTGAGGGTGGGTTTGAGATCCATCATTTCTCAAAGGGGAACTGAGCTGCAGAACTCTTGGAACAAAGGTTCTTCTCCCAGAAGTGTTTGGGCACTGGAACAGGTTTAGGTTGGGTATCAGGACAAGGTTCTTGCCCCAGAGGATTGTTTTTAACTGGCTCAGTACAAGCCTGTAGTGCCTGAGCTGCTGTACAAGAGACATGGGATTTGTGTGAGGGCACAGTTACTGCTTCAGTAGGGGCTTGGAGCTGGGGTGGCATTTGTAAAGCAAGTCTAAGACCACAGCCTTATCAGGGAAATCTCCATGTGGGAATAGTACAGCTCTGCTAGCTGGATGCAGAAATAAAGACAAATGTGCCTGTTTAAGAACAAGGGCCTCAACTACTGTTTGCCTTTTGCTGTCCCATTTTCCAAACACTTTCATAGAAGTGACTGTTCTAGGCCGAGTGTGTAGCAGAGACAGAAATTCAGAATGATAATGATCTCTGCTCACTGCTAGCATTTCTGTGTCCCTCCTCCCCAGTAACTGATGTGCAGTAGGTCATGGTTACTACTGCTGAGATGAATGTGACAGCAGTGACAGCATTTAGAGCAGCGTTTGCATCCCTCCTGCAGTCTGAAGGTCGGAGTCACTGACTGCTGAGCAGGGCAGAGGGGGCTGGGGAGCAGGCAGGAAAGATTTCACAGGATCATAGAACCCATCAGGTCAGAAAAGATCTCTGAGGTCATCGAGTCCAACCTGTGACCTAACACTACCGTGGAAACTAGGCCATGGCACTGAGTGCCTTAAGCACCTCCAGGGATGGTGACTCCATTTTTCGCCATATTAATCAGGGCAAGTTCCACCACTCCTCACACACACCTTCCACCTCCTGCACTCATGCACAGCCTTTGCTCTGCTGGAACAAGACACATGGTTGGTTGGTTTTGCTGCTAAAGGTCTGAGTTTATGTGAAACTGAGCAGTTATTGGTTCATCCTGTCTTTCCCCAGGTTATGCTGTGGAACCTGCAGAAAGCTCGCCCCTTGTGGACCACAAATCTGCAGGAGTGTGGCCAGGAGGAAGAGAGCCCCCAGGCTGCTGGGCAGTTCTTCAACCCCCCGCTGGCACATTCCCTATCCGTTGCCTCCTGTGGGAACATCTTTGGCTGTGGAGCTCAGGATGGCAAAGTGAGAATATTCCGAGTCACCGGTGCGAAGTTTGAACGTGAGCTGGAGTTCCAAGGACACAGCCTGGGTGTCTCCCAGGTCCTCTTTCTGCCAGAGACCTACTGGCTGTTGTCTGGAGGGAACGACGGGAAGGTCTTGCTCTGGGATGTCAGCAGTGACGTTGGAAAGCAGCAGAAGAGCCCAGCAAAATCTCTGCAGAGGAGGAAGGCCCAAGCACCTGCTTCCAGCATAAAAGATGGGAAGCCCAACAAAACGGCCTCAAATGAAGAGGCTGGAGTTGTGCCAAAGCTCAGCATAGAGCACGGAGATAAGGTGAACTGGCTCTCGTGTGCACAGATCAAAGGCTCCAGGAGAGTGTTAGTGGCTGACCAGAGCAGCTCTGTGTCACTGTATCCACTGCCAGAGCTGTAGACACTGAGGAAGGGGTTTAAAGAAAATTGGGGATCAAAACCACTTCTCAGAGCTAGTGACACCCACTGACAGTGACCTGGACAGTGAACCTAGTGGCCATGCCCCTTGGAAGGGATTTGCTGTGCACTCCTGGTGTCCTCATGCTACTTCCTGTGGCTGTCATATTCACAGCTGCTGCCTCTGCCAGGGGTGGCAGTTTGCTGCTTGAATCTAGGTGAAATGGGTGTCAATCTATCTAGGGGTGACATTAGTTCATGGCTAAGGTGATGTAACTAAGGCAGGAGGAGGAAATTAGCACTGAGGGGATAGCCACAATGAGGGTGCTGAGCAGCACCAGGGCTGTCCCTGGCTGAGCTCCGTGTGGTCTGAGCTGTTGCAGTGACTCTCCCTGTTGAGCTGTGTCCCAGTTGGTTTCAACTGGCTGTAGTGGAATCTGTTTTCCATCACTCTGTTGGCAGCTGCAGATAAGACTAGAGAGTCATCAATTAACAAATAATCAAATGAGCTTCCCTGTCGTTGCCATTTGATTTTGTTGACACTGCAGTACAGGAAGGAGCAGAGGAACTGTGAACACCTGTGTGATGGCTCAGTTGTCTTATGCAGTTAGTTGTTTATCCCAGGGAAAAAGAACTCTTACACTTGTCTTAATAAATGCTTTCTCTCTCACTGCTGCCTTGTGCTGAGTGTCACTCTAACAGTGTCACACTTACCCTTTTGGACACAACTTTGTGTGTTGTGCCCCCATCACAGGGGGAATACCCAAGGCCAAAGGCACAGCTCCTCCTTACCCAAGTGCTTCCTCCCTCTTCCCAAAGCTTTGGAAACACAACAAGCAGAACTTGCTGGAAGCATCTCTTGGTTTGCAAGCTGAAGGTGGGGAGAACTAAGTGGGAATGCTGCAGCTCTTGATGTGCCCAGTTCATGCTGGATTTCCCACTGGGGAAATCATTAAAAAAGGTATTTTTTTCCAGGCTCTCCTTAACCTGTCACAGAATGGAATTCCTGGGGCTGTCTGAGGACCTGCTGCACTGATGGGGGGTTTGTGCTGCCTTATTTCACCAGTTGGGCTGTTACCACATTATTACTATGAAAGCATTTCTAGCTCTTCCCTTTGTATACCCAGCTCCCAAAACTCCTTAAGGCAGTCATGCTGCCTCTCCATCCCTTATGGAGGAGATTCCAACCGTCTTGGATTTACTCAGAGTGGCTCCCTGCAACCAAAAACAACTCATTCTCATCCAAGTCTGATTTCCCCACCAGACCTTTGTTAATTAAAAACCCCGAGGCAATCTGTTCGTGCAGCCTCTCACAGCAGGAGGCTCTGGCCCAAGGCACCAGTCGTGGGTGCGACGGCCAAACGGAGCTAAGGTGCAGCAAACAAACAGCAAACGGTGCAGGCACCTCCTCTGAAGCAGTTTATGGATGGGGACGCGGGATCGGTGGGGCAGAGGAAGGTGTCTGGGTGCATGGCTTGGTGTATGCTGTATCCATGACCTATATTTGGATACAGAATCTATAAAAAGCCTCGGAACAACCAACCTCCTGCAGGACTTGGATCCCCTGTCCCTGCTGTTGCTGCTGGCTTCAGAAGAGAGGAGCAAGCCTGCTCCAGCTTTCATTTCTTCCCTTGGTGTTCTCCAGGAAGATGGCTAAAGCCAGCATCTCCCTGCGCTCCCTCAACGAGACGCTGAACAGGTCACTCGGGGTTGGGCTCGCACCGTGTGGAGGCACAGGGAGGGCTGGGGCAGGGGACAGGACACCAGGTGATCCCTGAGCATGGCAGACCTGTGCTTCCCTGGAAACTTCCATGGGTAACGGGATACACATTGCGTGTACGCAGGGAGGGAGCAGGTCATGAGGAATCTTATTTCTCCTTCACTCGTTGGGGAGGGAAAAGGGACAGAGCCACCAGCTCTGTCCTGGCTGTTTGATGCAAGATCCGGGCAGTGGCTCCACCAGCAAAGTGCTGTAGCTGCATGAAGTGTTGCTAGGAGATCTGTAACTCACACGAAATTTAGGTTTGCTGTTGTTAGTGGAGGACTTGAGTTTCATGAAGTGCCTCAAGAGTCTGGAGGGTTCCAAGATGGGGAGTAAGTGGTTATCATTAACAAAAGAAAACCACAAGAACAGACCTTTGTTATACGTTTAATGCAAGCAAATCACCGTGGCTGGGGAATGGGGACATAGGCAACGCTGATTCACCCTCCCTTTCCAAAGCCTGTCCTCAGCAGAGGAACGTGACAGCTTCACTGGCTTCCTGTAAGACAATCTGGCCCCAGCTGTCCCTGGCACCATGTGCGCAGCTGCGCCAGGGCAGCAGCCACTGGTGGTGGTGCCTTGGGTCAGAGATGAGCCATTTGCATGGATCTTCAGGAGAAAAGAGACAAAAGAGGGTCTGAAATTCCCCACAGTTAGAGACAGGTGGAATACTGTTCCCTTTCTGTGGATTTCCACATCCAGATTTTCATATTACTGTGAGGGTAGGGAAGCACTGGCACAGGTTGCCCAGAGAAGCTGTGGCTGCTCCATCCCTGGAAGAGTTCCAGGCCAGGTTGGATGGGCCTTGGAGCAACCTGGGCTAGTGCAAGGTGTCCCTACCCATGGCAGGGGGTGGGACTGGATGAACTTTAAGGTCCTTCCAACCCAAACCAGTCTGGGATTCCACATGACCTTTAAAAGCACTGTGCACATGGTATCAAGATAGAGGTTTAAAAGTCAGCTCAGGTGTCATCCATACAACTCTGGCTTGCCTGTAATAAAAATATTCACTACCTAGAGCACTTCTGTTCAGGAGATGAATGATTGCATGTTGACAGACAAGACAGCTGATAGACTTGGAAAGAAACTGCTCTGCTCGTCATGATACCTCATGTTGGTCAGCTGTGGCTTTATGATTCACATGATGGTGACCACAAAAATAGATTGCAGAGACCTGACTAGAAGGACAAACACTCCTGAAAGAAACAAGTGAAAATTAAATTGGTAGGAAACTGTTTAAAGAAGGGTTTGTGTAACCTACCACAGAGGGAGTGTGCAGGGGCAGCTCGAGTGCTGCATTGGCCTGGGAACAGACCCCACACAGCAGCTCTGAAATGTCACTTCATGTAGATGCCTGAATAGCAGCAGTAAGGTCACACACACAGCCACATTGCAGTGCAATGGGAGTGCTCCAGCTATTGCTTTACAAAAGCTCTCTGGTAAAGAAAGGGGATGTGGTTTGTGTGTGGAGTAGTCAGAGGTCACTGACTCGGTGGTAACTTCACTGACACTGAAGGAAAAAGTGTCCAGAGGTTGGGGTTGAAATAAAAGCAGGAGTTTTAATCCATCCCCCCTAGTTCCATTCCGATCTCGGGTGGAGAGGCAGCAGCAGTGATGCCATCAGGACTCACTGGCAGCTGTAGGAGGTCAGGGATGGAGATGGGCCTTGCCGTGGTGAAGCTGAGCAGGTGCTTTTAGAACCGAGTTAGCAAATGCTGAAATGTTCATTACAGGTGCTTAAAAATCCAGGAGATTAATTTACAGCCAGGCAATGTACCCCAAAGAAGTGCTGGAGAGACCAAATGAATCAAAGACTAAAGCATTGGACTCAAGGCTCTGCAAAACAACTGCTGCACTGACAGTAGTGATGAGATCTTGAGTAACTTTACTCTTACTTGTAGAGGAAAAGGTTTGGAGAATGGGCCATGAGGAAGCTTATTTACCACGATAAAAAGCTGCAGATCAGGGAGTAATTTACAGGCAGTTACCTTCCCCAGGACACTCACTTTCTGACAACTCTCCTCAGACAGCAAACACTGTGTAGTGTTTGTGAGCTGATACAGCCTGAAGTTCTGCCAGTAAATGCAAGGAAAACCACAACAGTCCATAAGGAGCAGCAGATACTCTGTTCATAAACAGCTTGTCAGTAGGTAGCACCGAGATAGCTGCTCAGTGTTTAGAAAGGAACTTCGAATGATTTACACTTTGATAGCTTTGAGATCTTCAGGATGCTCAAGAACACGGAGATAACTGTCTTTACAATTCCAGCCCTCGAGGGACAGAGCCCAGCACAGCCTCTGTCTCCAGGAGGGAGAGATGAGCACAAAGCACCAACACTTCCCTTTTCCTTCGTCCCTAACCTCTGCAAACTCCTCTAAACCAGGCAGTTTTCTGCAGCAAAAGTGAAGCAGCTCAAAACTCAAAAACTCATCTTTGGGGTTACAATTTACAGTTTTAACTAAGGAAAAACACAGCAGACACCAAGTTATGAAGAAGCAGCTACAAACACAAGCCATGGAGCAGTTCTTGTCACAGGGCTGTTCTGTGGAAGGACAGGCACACCAAAGGGCAAACCAGAGCAGGGTGAGCTGAGGGAAGAGAAAAACACTGTGCTTAACTTGTTTATTGTCTGTATTGCTTTCATCCTGAGGAGAAATGGGAAGTCCTGCAAGGCATCGAATGAAAATGGTTCAAGACATCATGGTACTGCAAATAAAAGCATGAATCACCTCGAAATGTGGTAGAGGAAAAACCTGTGCCACTCACAGTGCAAATGGTGGACACCTGCAGGTGTACCTACATACTAGTGTCGCATCTGTCTTCAGAGGTTTTAAGGTCTCTGCACAAGGGAAGGGCCAGAAAGACACGGGAGTTTGAGTGGTGTACATTCTCACAGCACTCGGGGGGAGCCTCGGATCAGGGCTTGGAGCTGTTCACAGTGCAGAGAGCCCCAAATCCCTCTGAATTCCTTTACTCTTGCTTTCCACCCCTCAGAGTTGAAGCCAAGCTGCAGGGCCTGGAGGTTCAGTTCACAGAGCTCGACTGCAGCCTGCAGAGCCTGGCACACAGCTTTGACCTGCAGGCCAAGATGATGGAGCAGGACCTGAAGCAGGATGTGCCATGGGCATCTGGGGAGAGGTGAGCGCAGCCAGGGATGGCCCCAGGTGCTCCAAGCCCTGTCCAGCCTAGCCTTGAACTCTTCAGGGTGCTCCAATACCCATCCAACCTGCCCTTGAACACTCCCAGGGATGGAGCAGCCACAGCTGCTCTAGACAACTTGTGCTAGTGCCTCAGTACCTTCACAGGGAGGAATTCCTTCCCAGTATCCCATCTATCCCTGCCCTCTGGCAGTGGGAGTACCTTGACTTGAATACTCAGTTTTGGGCACGACAATACAAGAAACATATTAGGCTATTAGGAGGGCAAAGAGAGGGATAAGTAGGGGAATGAGGGGACAAGGAAGGGAATGGACAATACAAGAAACATATTAGGCTATTAGGAGGGCAAAGAGAGGGATAAGTAGGGGAATGAGGGGACAAGGAAGGGAATGAGGGGACAAGGAAGGGAATGAGGGGGCAAGGAGAGTAATAAGTTAGGCTATGAGGAGGGACAAGGAGGGCGATGAAGGGAAGCCCTGAGAAGTGTCTGAGAACACTTGATGTGTTCATCTGGCAAAGAGGCCACTAAGGGGAGCTTGAAAGAACAACTGGATCTACATCAGCAGAGGTTTAGGCTGAATATTAGATAAAGGCTCTTTCCCCCGAGGTGTTTGGGCACTGGAACAGGTTTAGGCTGAATATTAGATAAAGGTTCTTCCCCCAGAGGATGTTTGGACACTGGAACAGGATTAGGTTGGGTATTAGACAGAATTTCTTCCCTCAGAGGGTGTTTGGGCACTGGAACAGGTTTAGTTTGGCTATCAGGACAAGATTCTTCCTCCAGAGTTGTTTGGGCACTGGGACAAGTTTAGTTTGGCGATGAGGACAAGATCCTTCCCCCAGAAGCACTGGCACAACTCCCTCACGCAGTGACCACAGCCCCAAGCCTGACACAACTCCAGGAACGTTTAGCCACCCCTAGGCGTAACACCTAACACTATAAGCCTCTCTCTCCCGACAGGCTCGGAGCGGGAAGAGGCGGAGGAAGAGGAGGAGCCCTGAGCCCTCTGCAGCGCGGCGGGAATAACGTCTGAGGGGGGCGGAGTGAGTCGGCCATGGCTGCTGAGGCCGAGGGGGGAT
>NW_008651257.1:0-1439 GCF_000695815.1 Acanthisitta chloris
AAAAAAATCTTGTTTTCTTTGAAAAAAAAAATCTCGAAGTTAGTTCCGAGCCCGGGAGTTGTGATTTTATTTTTTTTATTATTTTTGTGTTTTTTAATTTTTATTGCGTTTGGTGATCACAACAACAACAGCAAAGGCAAATGGGACTGGGGAAAAAAATGATACAGAAGGCGCTGTTTGAAGCTTGTCGGTCTCTGATTGAAGTCTGGAAGATGGTCTGCAAAGAAGTCTTTTGGCAGCACAACTGTTACTCAAGGGGGTTTGTGGATTTTTTTTTTTTTTCCCGTGAGAGATCTTAAAGAACTGTTCTGATTTTTTTTTTTTAATTTCTTTTTTTTTTTTTTCCGAAAGGGACCATTGCAACTTTTTTTGGAGGGAGAAAACTGATGTCTTCTATGCATCCGATTCTTAACAAAGCTGCAGGGAGCTTGAAAAAATGCAGACTGTACAAACGCTTACAAATAACTGAACTGACTTAAGATCAGAGTTTACTTTTCAGATCAAATTGTTTATGGTTTTACAAATGTGATTTCTACTTGCCAACTTTTTTTTTTGTAACTTGTTCCCTTATACCTCCTTGATTGAATACCAGACAGCCTAGACCTCAGTACAAAAAGGTATTGAAACATTTTTGATACATAACAGACCTCAGTCTTTTTTAAAAATTAATATATTTTCAGGCGTATTTTTGTACAGTGAAAAGGGAACATTCTTGCTGTGTTTTTTCAGTAAGACTTTTCAGGCACTTCTTCCCTTTTATTTTCTTTTTTTTCTCTGTTTTTAGCATGCAAGTTTGTTGGTACGTTACGTCCTGGTTTTAAAAGGATTAAAATTTTAAAAAAATAATCCTTGCATCTAAAGGCCTTGTGGTTTTAAAGAAAAAAGAAACAAACACTTTTTTGTACAGCTATAGTTCAGATTTGTTCAATATTTGTAGGTAAAGATTTATTGAAAATGGTGATATAGACCTCAGAGCTGTTATCTTAGTTTAAAAGATTGTATATGTACTGTACTATAGTAGGACTTTATGTATCTCATACGCTGTGATATGTGGATGGGGCCCCAGATGGAAGGTATGAAACTGGATTCTCGATTTTAGCAAAAAAAAAAAAAGAAAAAGGCACATAGTTAAAGTTTCTCATGTTGTGCAATATAATCTAAAGTACAGACCATCTGCATATTTTGTAGCAAATGATGGCAAAAGCAGACTTGTGCACTGTCAACATCATAGCCTGTTTTTTTTTTTTTTAATGCTGAAAGTCTGTATCTTGACAATTTTAATAAATCAGCTGGAACTGATAGAAACTCGTATCGCAATTAGTGTCTGTAGCAGTAACGCTGGAGATGCCGTGTTGTCACCCTCGCCCGCGGAGGAGCGGTAGCGCTAGGCTGTTGTGCATGACCAGAGCTAGGGGGAAGGAGAGTCAGGACTGCTTTTT
>NW_008651258.1:0-6589 GCF_000695815.1 Acanthisitta chloris
CCCCGAGCTCTCCTGCCCCTCGCGGGGCTCGCCCGTCTCGCTCTTCCCTGCGCGCTCGCACCCACCCTGAGCATCCCTTTCTGCTACTCTCAGCACAGCCGTGTTCCTGCGGCTCTCGGCTTCTCTCAGCCCATCCGGCTGGCTCTGCTCCTCATCCCCATCCCGGCAGCTCGTTTGGCACTGTGGCAGTGGTGGGCACAGAGGCGGGTGCCCCCGTGGCAAGTGGAGAATGCACTGGGAAGCTTCACCCTGCTGGAGCTGAAGTCCCTCCGGTGTTTCCATCCTCCTGAGCCCTGTCCCTATGCCAAACCCCTGGGGTCATGTGGAAGCAAGGGTGACCTGGCTTGCTCTGCTCCTGGCACTGCTGTCAGGAGAAGAGGAGGGGTCCAAGCTCAGGAATGCAGAGCCTAGAAGATCTGAGTGCTTTGGCACATAGATGGGAGAAAGACCCCCCTCCCTGGGAGCTTATTTGCACTGATTTTTTGGAGGAAAACCTGGCTGTGACCTAGATAGTGTCCCAGGACATTCAAAGAGGAGCAGATTGGAGCTGGGAAATGACAAAGCAAAGGGACAGGGACAGTTTCTAGGAACCCAGAGGAGAGTCAGGATGTCTCCTCCATCGTGCCTTTGCTCCCATTTGCAACCTCTTGATTGTCAACACGAAGCAGAAAGGAATTTTTCTTCCCGACCAGGGTTCAATGGGGTTGTGGATAAAGGGATTTTTCAGAGCTTCAGAGTGAGCAAATGGGTTTGGTATTTCCTTCTCGAATGTTGTATGAAAGACCCAAAATTTGCTAAATAGAAAAAAATGCATCTGGCTGCAGTGCAGGCAATTCCTGGCTCTTCCCTGGATGCTTAGCCAAGATCAGAGGGCACAAACCAAGGAGCTGCTGTTTCCTGTCAGCTTGGAGCCCCAAAGGGGTGGCAATTCGTCTCCTCCTCTTGGACCTGGCCCCACATCCTCAGCCTGGATGGAGGAAGGACTGCAGGCTGCTCGGCGTGTCCTTCAGCCCAGCGTGTGCCTCGCTGCTCCCCCACCCTCTGCCTCCATTCCGCATGTCTGCGGCTGGAATCCCCCGCGCCTGCCTGGCTGGGCTGCAAACCTCTAATTGATTCCTCGTGGCTGGGCTGGGTTGATTGGAATCAGCAGGCCTCGTGTTCTGATGGCACATCCACAGGCCCCTTACCCACGCAGACAGCCTGGAGCGAGACGGGCGCCAGGCAGGGACACAGGGAGGGGATGCTGCCACCCCCAAAACCCTCCCACCCCGCGGGCAGCCAGGCTCAGCTCAGCTCCTGGAGACCTGGTGCCATCCTTCAGTGGTCTTGGCTCCTTGTCCAGCTGTTGTGTCCCTCCTTCTCGCTGCTCTTGGCCCCTTTCCCTCGCTGCATCGCAGTGACTCATCCTTGCTGAGCTCACCCTCGGGAGCTGCAGGAGAGCTGGCAAGGCAGGCACTCACCGGTGCCAAGAGAGGGTCTCTCACCTGGCAGCACCTTCACCCTGAGCCACAGGCCTGTGCTGATGGTGTGGTGGCACCAGAGTGCATCCTCAATTCCCCTGCCCATCCTTGGCTGATCACCCAGCCCGGGGAACAGGGCAGAAGTGGGGGAAGGCAGCGCACACAGGTCTCATCGCAGGTCTCATTTAATGTCTCCTGGAGGGATCTGGACAGGAAATAGAGAGTGTGGCTGGGGCATTGCCTGGGGATAATGAAACATGATGCTGGGCAGACACACAGTGCCTGATTCCCCAGCTCCTTGCAGTCTCTGTGCAGTGAATCGGATGTCGTGATGAGGAAGAGCAAGTTGCAGAGCACTGTGTGAGAAGAGGCACCCTGCCCACCTGTGCCACCACCGAGTGCCCACATCTGTGTGCCAGGGCCTGCCTAACTGCCTCTCTCTCCTCCTGCCCAGGCTCCTCTCTCAGAGACAGCCCCACTGGGCACCTCAGCAGCAGGATGAACCCCACCGTCAGCATCGCTGTCATCCTGACAGGTACAGCAGGCAGACACTCCTCCCCTCCCTGCTCCCCACACACCTCAGCCCAGAGCAGCCAGGCCAAGGCCTGGAGGTTTCATGGGCATCTCCAGAGCTCTCTGTTCCCTGTCCAACCCCCTCCTGCCTGTCCCAGTCCTCCAGGTCGCCCACTGCCAGATGATCAAGGACCTGAGTGCCTGCCTGCTGGGCCAGAACCTGCGTGTGGACTGCCGCTATGAGAACAAGACCAGCAACCCCCTGACCTACGAGTTCAGCATCACCAAGGACAACAGGAAGCACATCATCCACAGCACCATCAGCGTCTCCGAGAACATCTACCGCAGCCGAGCCAACGTCACCATGCACAAGAACTTGGTGTGCCTCCACCTGCAGAGCTTCACCACCAGCGACGAGGGTGTCTACATGTGCGAGCTGAAGGCCACCAACGACTACACTGGCAACCAGTCAAAGAACATCACTGTCATCAAAGGTGAGATGGGCAGTGGCACTTGGTTTCAGCCCCTCCTTCCCCACCTGCTCCTTGGCTTGGTAGGGCCACAGAGAAAACACAAGCCACGGTGGTGTCCCCAGACTCTCACTGATCTCCAGAAATGTTTCCTGACCCTTACATGCCCTTTCTACTGTAAGAAGAGCAGTTGACCCCACAGATGGGCTCACTCTGCCCTGTTTAAACCACTTACCCCTCTCTTGAGTCCCACCTCAGGGATATCACCCAGGTGTCCTCCCATAGAGAGGACAGTGGGGATTTTTCACACCTATGTCCCACGGGAGCAATCCTCCAGTTGCAGAGCCCTTCGCCTCACCTGGTGCCCATCCCCTTGTCACCTCAGCCAGGCACAGGCAGGGTTGTGCTTCCTAGGGTCCCTGTGCCCCCAAAATCTTTGCTGCCACGTGGTGGGAGGGGAAACAGGCAAGGGGCCAGCGTGGGACTTGCTGCATTTCTGTGGCAGAAAAGAGGCAAGAAGTTGGATCACAGTACCCATTTAGGCAGTGTGTCCCATGACCCATTCTGTGGGTATATCATGGGTCCCAGTACCCATTTAGGCAACACGGGCATATAATTTAGGCCATATATGTCTATATAACGTGTCCCAGTACCCCCAATACACCCAACCCGAGCCCTGCTCCCCAGGGATTTCACCGCGGCTCTTCTTTCCCTCCCCATTCCCTATCCTCACAGACAAACTGGAGAAATGCGCCGGCTTCAGCCTCTTGATCCAGAACACCTCGTGGCTCCTGCTGCTCCTGCTCTCCCTGCCTCTCCTGCAAGCCGTGGACTTCGTGTCCCTGTGAAAGGAAGAGCACACGCACACCCACGCACGCACACCCACGCGCACGCACACGCCGAGCTCCCCACCTTCCCCGCCAGGCCACAGCCCTTGGCAAGAGAAGCCGAAGCGTTTGGAAGACGTGAAACCTCTCTGTGTTCTCTCTATATAGTCGTATATCTAACGCTAACACCGTCCTGTGCCAAGACACACCATCCCACGCACACACGCCCTGCGCCGAAGCATGGTGGCTCTGCTAGGCTTCTCCCATCGCGCCTCCCCGCTCCGTAGGCTGGCTGGTTTGCTCATGCTGGGAGCACTGGAGCCTCAGCCTCGCTTAGCCCATCCCTTTTAACTTTTGGGGGTTTTGCCTGTTCTCAACTGGGGAAAGACAGCTGGATCGGCAGGTAAGAGAGAGGGATGATGCGAGAGCGTGCGGAGGGTCCTCGTGGTGGGCGCTGTGCTCGCAGCCCCTGGAGGTGATGATGGGGCTGTTGGTGTCCCCACCTGCCCTGCCCTGCCTGCCAGGTGATGGATTTCTCACCCTGCCCCTCTTGTCCTGAGTCACCCCGAGCTGGGAGTGGGCACAAGGCGAGTCCTGTCTCAGAGCAAGCAGGGAGGAGACAGGGGAGCCATGGGGTGATGCTGGGCCTGGCCAGGCTGGGAGGAGAGAGGGGAGCAGGTCTAGGAGGCACCCGTGAACCCTCCCTGCCTCCTTAGGGCTCTTCTGGGGCCCTGAGAGTGGGCTCACTGCAAATGTGGTTTGGCAACAAGTTTTTCCTAATCTGTTTCTTACAGCTGAGCTGGAAGTGAGGCTCCTTCAGACACCATCTGGTACCTTTGGGCAGCCTGAGCCAGACACCACTTGCTCTCCCTGGGGACCAACCCTTAGCTGTGACGAGAGAATTGCTGCCAGCACCCGCTCGTAGTGGAGGCAAGCAGAGCCTCTCTGAGCTAGCCACAGCCCTGCCTTCACCCCAACTCCCCTTCCCAAGGCCCCCAGAGCTGCATCCAGGCAGGCTGGTGGGGAGGGACCTCCCCTAAGGGAGTGTGACCCCAGGGACTCTGCAGGAACTGGCGTCACCTTGTCTTCCCCGAGGGAACATCTGGGGACCCCGACCCTTCCTCAAGGGTAGGCTCAGCAGCCTTCCCCCAGTCCCACCATGCTGCTGGGAGGAGCCCATGTGCTCCCTCCTCTCTCCCTCCTCCCTTTCAGTATTTCCCTGTCTCCCTTTAAGAGCAGAAAAAAACCTAAGGGCAGCCCAGCTCCTGGCCACCACCTCAGTAAGGCCAGGACGATCCCAGGGGTTGATGAGAGCTGGGAGAGGGACACCCAGCACAGCCCAGGGATACATCCCTGATGCCCGTGGGACCCCGAGGATCCTCCCAGAACCCTCACCCAGGGGAGATCACAGGGAGGGGAAGATGCAGGCAGGAACATCCAGGTCCATGGGGTGAACCCCAGCACTGCTGAGCTACCTGTGCAGCCTGGGCTGTTCCACCACAGCTTCGAGCAATCCGCAGCAGCTGCTCCCCACTCCTCGCCCTTCTCCAGACACCGCCAGCTGCCTCCTACCCCTGTGCCCATCCCCTGCCCATCCCTGCCTGCTTGCTTGCTGTCTAGTGCTGCTGAGGCCGTGTATAGCTGAGGTCTGGCTGTGCCCAGCTCCCTGGGCGTGCTGGCGAGCGCCGGGGCGGGTGCAGAGCCCAGCGGCAGAGCGCGGATGCGTCTCGAGTCTCATTTTTTTGTGAACATTTGTAGTTGTTTCCACAGCTTGTCGTCAAAGAAATTCTGTTAAGGGGGGGAAAAAAAAACCAACAAAACACAACAAAAAATAGAACCCTATGAAAAGCAACAACAAGAAGAAAAAAATATCTGTCCTCCAGGAGTGTTCCTCTGTCTGCACAATAAAACCCTACCTAGGTTGTGTGTTGGAGCCACGGGCACCCGTGTGTGCGGCGGTGGGGCGAGGGGCTGTGGTGGGGCTGGGATAGCCTGTGCCCTCAGTGGCCCCCACTGTGCCTCCTCCAGCCTCCCAGGAGCCCAAGACCAAGCAGGAGGGCAAGACTTGCCTTCCCTGGGGAGGGTTACCCCCTCCTGCCCACCCAGAGCACGGACCCCTGTGCCCAGACCCTTTGTTCGCATCCCTGTCCCAAAACCCTTGGCTCCATCCTGGTGTCCATCCCCACCCATCATGCCAGCTGGGAGGCAAAGTAGGGCATCCCAAATCCAGTCCTGGCCTGTCCATCCTCCAGGGAGGGAATTGCCAGGACTGGGAGAACAGATGGGAGCGGGGCTGGGTGTGCACATGTGTCCCAAAGCTCCTGTGCCATGCCATGCCATGGTCCTGCCTGTGCCACTGTGCTTTCACACTGCCTGTGGGGCTGCCAAGCACCCCTGTGTCCTCTGGAACAGCCAGAGCAGCCAAGCACTGCTCCCTGTCCAAGCTCAAGGTGCCACCCTAGGGCATCCTCACCTTGGGAGCAGAGCAGTGCCACCACCACTGCCACCACCCCCTAACGCTATTGGTGACCCTGCAGCAGCCTCCCAGACGCGTCCCTCCCTGCTGCAGGGTTGGAGCCAGGCAGGAGGGAGGAAGATGCCACCGTAATTACATCCCTCCTCATTATCTCCGGCAGGTGCTGGCTGAGTCACGGCCCAGGGCGGGTCAGGCGTCTGGGAGCGGCGCTGGGAGGGTGCCCTGGTGTCCTCGTGGAGCCACCAGGGACGGGTACGCCACTCCAGCTGCCCCGTGGCCACCTTTGCTGCAGGTTTAGGGAGCTCTTCTCCATACGGCATCCCCCAAAAGGGTGAAACCCAGACCAACTCCTCCTCTCACCCTAATGCTCTACTCCCAGACCTTACTGGCAGCCACGGGCACCTCCTCCTTCTGCCTTCCTGACCCCCACACCAACTTGTGTCCCTCCCTCTCTTAACCCTTCATCTGTCCTCTCCCTCCTGGGCTTCCATCTCCATCCCCAAACCTCTCTTTTCCCCACATTTAACCTCGGTTATCATCCCTCGATCCCGCAGCCCCCCTGCCCTCGCAGCCTCCCCTCCCCACATCCTCTGGCCGCGGGGTACCAGCCCCCCCGGGATCACGTCCCCTTTAAGCCTCCCCCGAGCTGGAATGCGAGAGGAGCATTTCAGCGCCCTGTGAGGTCAGATAAAGACACTATATTTATCTGGCCGGTAACCTGAGCCTCGAATTTCTGCGGTGGCGTTTTTACGTGGCCCCAGAGCCCTCCGGCTCAGCCCTCCCCGTGCACTGCGCTCGCTCCCGGGGTGGAGGGGCTGAGCCGGGGGGGGCCCCGGGCCCTCC
>NW_008651258.1:6680-10724 GCF_000695815.1 Acanthisitta chloris
ATCGCGGGGGTTCATCCCTCGCCTTGTCGGCATCATCCCCTGCCACCCGCGCAGGTGAGTGGGGACTCTGTCCTGGGGAGAGGGACTCGGAGACACTGAAAAAACTGCTCCTCTCTGCATAAAACCACGGGGGAGAGGTTTCTTTGCAGACAGCAGGTTCAGAGTTCACACAAAGAAACTTGGCAGCTGCCTGGCAGTGAGCTGCTCTCCCCAGCACCCAGCAGAGCCCTGTGCCTGGGGGTCCCTTCTTTCCTTTCCACCCACAGACCTCAAAACAATAACACATGCCTTGGCTCTTACGTCAAGGTTCCCTGTGGGTTTGGGGTTTTGCTGCCTTGGGGGGTGGCCCAGGAGTGGTGAGCAGCAGGTTTTGTAGCCAGATGGGGATGTGTCAGCAGTTACGGAGTGAGTCCAGGGTGATGACTCCTGGCCAGCACATGTGGCATGAGTTTGGAGGGTTTTCAGGCTCAGAGCTGGTAGGGGAAGGGCCCTGACTGGGCTGCATGAGTCACCTTGGGCAGGTCTTGTCACTCTAGGGGGGGTGAGTGGTGGTGGGCACTGCTGGAGCTGGGGTGGCTTCTCCCCAGGTGCCAGAGCAGGGTGTGAGAAGGGCACTGGGGTCTCCATCTGCTGACCAGGGCACCCTTTGGTGACCTCAGCCCCTTGCAGGGACCAAACACTGCAGTGTATTCCTCTCAGAGCTGCCTGGGGCCACACTTCCTAGAGGGAAATGGATACCCAGAGGCATCCCTTGCCTTGGAGAATGGGCAGGAGGCTGTCCCACCCCTGTCAGCTGGACATGGAGCCCCTCCACCCCGAACCACTTGTACTCTGGAGTATGCAAGGGCACCCCTGTCAGCTGGACACGGAGCCCCTCCACCCCAAACCACTTGTACTCTGGAGTATGCAAGGTGCCTCACACAGTGTCCCCCCTCTGTCTACACCACTGCAGAGCTCTGGGAGCTCCCATGTAACCTCCAGGCTGGGACATTGTGTCTCAGGGGACAGGGGACACAGCTCCAAGCCTGCGTAAGCGAGAAGCAGCAGTGCTGTAACACCTTGGATGGAGCCAGCGCTGTGTAAACTGAGCTGAGCCTGCTCTGAGGCTCCTGTGCTGAGGGGGACAGCTGCCACCAGGCACGGGCAGGAGGACAGGGGGGACCTCGGGCAGGAGGAAAGAAGGGGACAAATGCCACGGGCACGGGCAGAAGGACAGAAGGGAACAGCTGCCACCAGGCACGGGCAGGACAGTGACTGGGGATGGAGCAGGGACTTTGCTCCTCTGCTCCCAGAGTTTGCTCCCCACTTTGGGCTGAGGAAAGCTGCCAGAGCTGGAGGCTCCTGACACAGGCAGCACTCCCCAGCACCCCGAGCAGCCCTGCGGTGCCCTGGGTCCCTGGCACTGCCTCCTGCCTGGCCACGTGAATGCAGACCGGACATTCCTGTGCCTCAGCTTCCCCTGACACCTCGGGAGGATGATGAGGGTGCAGGAGACCTGACTCAGCCATGCCAGCCCCGGGGCTTTGCCAGGCAGCAGGAAAGCTCAGCACTCTGACGGGCAGGGAGGGGCCAGGAAGCTCAGGGAGGATCCAGGGCTTTCTCACACCCCCTCAGCTACTCTGGCTCCTGGCACGCTCTGCTCTCACCTCCCTGGGGTCTGCTTGGATGTGGCATGGGGACTCGGCAGCACAGGTGGTCCTGGCAGGTGTGACATTCCTCCATGGTAAGACCTCTCTCCCCGCAATGCTGATGGGTTAGCTGCCGTGTCTGGGGATATCTCCTGCTCCTGGTCCCCACATCCCTCCACTGGCTCCATGTGTTGCCTTGTGGAGACTTGTCCTGCTGCCAGAAAGCACCTGCTGCCCTCCCACTCCCAAACTGGAGGCTCTCCTGATGCTGCCAGTGCCAGTGTTGGCATGGCACAGTGGGAGAGCACAGGCACTGCTGGCAGCGGGTGATGGCACAGGGTGTTGTCAGAGAGCACGGGCACTGCTGGCAGTGGGGAATGGCATGGGGCTGTTCTGGCACTGAGGCACATGTCCCAAGCCCAGATCATGCCAGTGAGGGGGACAGGGAGCAGGATCCCTGTGCCAGGCTGCTCCGTGCCCCAGCAGGACATGTAGCCAGGCATCAGCACATGGAGCTGAAGGGGCTCTGTTGCTGTCATTCTGGCACTCATAGGGAATGCCAGTCCCTTGGCTGGGGTCCCACGTCCCTCTGAGAAAATTTCTCCACTGTCCATATCAAATCCCAGCTGGCAGAGCCATTCCTGGGCCCTCATTCCTGGTGAAGGCAGCTGCAGCCTGGCTGGGAAGCGCTGGGTGTTTCGTGGAGTCTCTGTCTGGGAGCAGGTTATTCACCCTTCAGCCTCCGTTCCCAAACTGGTCTGTGCACTCCACCTTGCTCCTGCTTGTAAATATTTTCCTCTCCACTGCGGGATGGTTGCTCCCTGGACAATAACAGCAGCACCCGGGAAGCCAGACTGTCTGCCAGGAACTCTGGTGGCTGCTGGTGCTTCTCACCACTGTCTCCTAAAAGCAATCCCGAGGCATTTCCACACCGGGGTCAGACTGGGGCTCCGAGCGGGAGGCTGAGTCCCCCTAGAGTCCGGCAGGGAATGAGTCTTTCGGGATGCTGTGCCCATCCCAAGCCTGGATGCTCCCTGCGAGCCGCCGGGGCTGTGCGAGGAACGGGTCGGGCACAGGCTCCGGCATCTCCCGGCTTGGAGCCGGTCCAGAGCCCGCCCCGGCTGGGCTGGGAAAAGCCTCTGAATCAGGGTCATCTCCCGGGTGACCGGAGACTCTCAGAGCCACATGAGCCACTGTCCTGCCAGGGAAGGGACACCAGGCACCCGCGGAGCTGAGCGACAGAACGGCCAGGACAGGGGAGCTCTGCTGGGGTCCTGCCTGCCCCTCTGCCACCCACAGCCCCAGGACAGGGAGGGAACCAGCCTGCCAGCCTGGGGGATGAGGACAAACTTTCCTCTCGTGTTTGCAGGTGCTGGAAGCTGCTGGCTGCCACTCTGCCCTGCCCCTGCTCCGGGCTGGCTCTGCGTGTGCCCTGGGCACCTCTCTTGCTGTCCTCTGTATGCTCTTCTCTTGCCCTGTGTGGGTGCCACGGGGCAGGAGACACCAGCACAAAGTGCTGGCTGTTTGTTGCCCACCCTGCAGCCTGGCTCTGCCCAGCTGGTGGGGGCACAGCCACCCCCTCACCGGGAGGACTCGTGTCGGCTTGAATTACGAGACACGCAGGGCACAGTGGTGACAGGAGACAGGGAGGCTGCTCTGGTGCTGATCTTGCCTCGGTTTCCCTCTTGGGCTCAGAGGGGTGTTAGTAGTGGACAGTGCAAGATCCTATGCTCACTCTGAATAACCAGGGGAAGGTGCTGGGCTGGCTGGATCAGCCCATCACGTCTGTCTGTCTCAGTCAGACCTGGGCCTAAGCATCATGACTGTGACCAGGCAACACTCTCCCATCTGCAGGAGGCACTGGGGATACCTCTCCAGCCCCAAGAGTGGGACAGACATAGGACAGCTAGGCAGGGATGCCAGGGCTGGGGCACAGGCTGCTGCTGCAGTCCTTTGGCTGTGCTGACTGTGTGTCCTGGGATGTTGGATGCCTCTGGCTGTGCCCTGGGGCTCCCAGAGGCACACAAGTGGCAGTGCCAGCTGGGTCCTGCTTTCACAGGCTGTTCAGGAGGGCTGACAGGTGGCAGGAGCCACACTGCACCCCACAGCCCACTGCAGCCTTCATCCCCTGGATTCCCTTTGCTTGCCCACCTCTCTCAGAGTTTCTAGGTAAAGCAGGAGCCAGGTGGGTGCTGTTGGTGGACACCCTGTTGTGCTGACCACAGCCTGAGGAAGCTGAGCCCTGTGCTCTTCTCTTGCAGCCGATGCCTCCAGGAGAGCCTTGTGAGCAGCAGCCTCCAGCATGTCCCAGCTCTCCTCCACCCTGAAGAGATACGTGGACTCCTCCCGCTACGCCGAGACCACCTACAGCAAAGTGCCCAGCGGCTACAGCTCCTACACCTCCTATGGCTCCCGC
>NW_008651258.1:10916-11710 GCF_000695815.1 Acanthisitta chloris
AACCTATGCAGACAGTGCAAAAATCGGCTTCAAAGCCAGCTACCTGCCCTCCCCCCGCTACCACCACGCGGGGCTGTCCCCAACCAGCGGCTATGACAGCAGCAGACTGCCCCTGTACCCCGAGCCTGGCATCCGCCTGAGCCCCGCGTACATCCGCAGCCCTGCCCGGCCGCCGG
The DNA here is from genome assembly GCF_000695815.1 of Acanthisitta chloris. Taxonomy (NCBI): domain Eukaryota; kingdom Metazoa; phylum Chordata; class Aves; order Passeriformes; family Acanthisittidae; genus Acanthisitta; species Acanthisitta chloris. Next base: position 11,093 of record NW_008651258.1, read on the forward strand.
GCACTGGGCTGAGTGGAGGTGCTTGCTACACCTTGGCAGGGCCCCCCAGCAGCCCCACGGGCTACCTGCCCACCACAGCACCCCTGAGCCGCCACAAATCCATCAGCCACTCGGACCTGGCGCGGGAGTTTTCGGGGCTGCACACCTCAGACACTGCCTACGTGCCCACGGCTGGCACGCTCAGCACGCGGGGCAGGCAGGAGCTCGGTGCCCTGCAGGGTCTCTACCAAGCTGCCACGCGCTCTGACTATGTCCGTGGATACCTGGAGAGCTACGGGAGGAAAACCAACCATGGCAACCTCTCCACTGGTCATCTCAGCCCGTCTCAGCCCGCCCTGGGCTCTGCCCTGCCGCCCTCGGGCACGCGCTGTGCCAGTCAGCCCTGCGAGAGGAGCGACGACCGCTGCGAGGTGTCCACGCGGGACCCCACGGTATGTGGGGCTGTCTGGGGGTGGGGGACAGAGCTGTGCTGTGAGGGGATGTGGTCCATGTGCTGAGCCAGGGAACTTGAGGCAGTCTCCCCGGGCATCTCGGCGTGCTGCTCAGCGCCTCAGTTTGTGCGTCCGTCCCTCCGCGCTGCCCTTGCTGGCACAGCAGTCCTGGTTGGAGCTGCTGAGG
>NW_008651258.1:11730-13833 GCF_000695815.1 Acanthisitta chloris
AGGGGCTGTGCTCACTGCTGGGAGCACTCACGGGGCTCCCGTGGATGCTCGTGGCTAAGGGTGCCCACGTCCTGGCAGAGTGTGCCCACTGCATCCTTCTGCATGTGTGTGTGTGATACCAGGTGGTGACCTCAGCCCCATGTGGGGCTGAGAAGGGTTTCCTGCTGCCTCATCCTATCTAGGGAAGGTGACATGACCAGGCTGGGCACTCACCCTGCTGGGATGGCTGGTTTGGCTGCTGCTGGCTCTGCCACAGTGACTCGGTGCCCGGCTGCCAGTCAGGTTTCTCACTGGTGATGCCACGATCCATTGCTGCCATCGTGGGGCTCTGTGCCCCTGGCAGCAGCAGGTTCTCCAGGGCAGTGCTGCTCTGTGCAGCATCACACGTGCTGGCAGGGACTTGGTGCCCCAGGTGCCCATCAGTGCTGCCCCATCCCCAGAGCCTCAGCCCAGGCCCGGAGCAGGCAGCACACGCTCGGCTCGGGCGCACAGGGGAGCAGCCTGGTAATTTTCCATTCAGGTTTCCTTCCAAGCCCCTGGCAGCAGCAGGTTCTCCAGGGCAGTGCTGCTCTGTGCAGCATCACACGTGCTGGCAGGGACTTGGTGCCCCAGGTGCCCATCAGTGCTGCCCCATCCCCAGAGCCTCAGCCCAGGCCCGGAGCAGGCAGCACACGCTCGGCTCGGGCGCACAGGGGAGCAGCCTGGTAATTTTCCATTCAGGTTTCCTTCCAATCCAAGGTCAGGCTCTGCCTGTGTTGTCTCCTGCTGTCTTTCCAGTCAGCCCCCATGCACCCATGCTGGAGTCTGGTCTGCCCTAGCAAAGGGTCTGACCTGCCCTCGCTTCCCCCCGCCTCCATCCCTCTGTCATACGCCAAACTGGGAGGATAAGTGCTGAGGGATTCTTTTCTGCTTGTCTGAGAGGAAGGATTCCTGTCCTTCGTGCAGTCTCTTTGGTTTTGCAGCCAGTGCCCTCACATCCCTCCCTGTGCCCCCTTCCACCCCAGAACCAGCTGCAGCACCTGCAGTGCCAGCAGCACTGGCTGTGGGACCCCCTGTGCCCACCACCCTGTGCCCTGGGAGCAAAGGAGCAGGTTGTGGAGCTGGGAGAGTGGAGGATCAATGCTGTGGAAGGGAATTCCTGCCTCCCTCTCCCACACCAGGCCCCGTGGGAGGGACTGAGGGGAACCCAGGCCGTGGGCACTGAGGAAAGCCAGGGCAGGGGTTCCCACGCCAGGTGCCCCCACATCACTGCTGCCACGGGATGCCCATGGGACAACCAGGGCTGTGCTAGTCCCAAACCTCAGCCCTGTGGTCTGTTTGTGGACACAGCCAGGGCTGATGGGGGGCAAAGGGGAGCAAGGCTTGGCAGTTAGCACAGGGGCCAGGACAGACACCCATGCCAGGGCAGGCCAGGGCAGCAACACTGGCTTAGGTTTCCTTGGTGCTTTGATGGGCACACCTGCTATTTTCCACTGCTGTGCTCTTTTTCCCTTCCTTTCCCAAGCTGGGAAGCAAATGTCCCGATCGTAAAAGAGCCTCGGGTGCCCGCGGCCGCGCCAGGCGCCGGAAACAAGGCATGTTGCAGCCCCAGCCCTGCCATCGGTTCTGCCCCATTACCCAGCCCCGAGGGCAGTGCCAGCAGCACCCGCTCCCGACACAGCCAGGGCAGAGCAGGGCAAGATCCTGCCTCCCATCCCTCCTTCCCTCGCCGCCTCCTCCTCTGCGCCACGCAAACCATTATCCAGAGGGGTTTGCAGCCAGAGGGTGTGTGTGCCCAGCTTTGTCCCTGCCCACACCATCATCACTTCGTGCCTCAGTTTACCGCCCCGCAGGGCAGAGGGAGGTGTGTGCAGGCGCAGAGAGAGGCTGTGCCACCAGCTCTGTGCTGGCTCCAGGGAAGGGCAGGCTGGCAAGGGGGGCAGGACTGGAGCTGTGCCGCCCCATTAACCACCCTGGGTGTACATAGGGTCAGAAGGCCAGAGCCACCCACAAAATCGCCGGCAGCTCTCCGCAGTCCCATCCTGAGCAGCTGACGTCCCTGGCCCGCAGCCAGTCCTGGCCCTGCCGCGGTGCCAACCGGGCCCGTGGCAACCTCTGCCCGCG
>NW_008651258.1:13848-14292 GCF_000695815.1 Acanthisitta chloris
CCAACGGGGCGCAACCTCTGCCCGCGGCAGAAGGTCACCGCTGTGCAGGGGACAGCTGAGGGCAGGGACCTGGCTCGGGGTGATGCCATCCCACCGGGTCTCCCCTTCTCTGTCCTGCTCCACTACGTGCTGCTCTCTGCACGGAGAGGAATTTGGTCCTTGGCCCGGGGCGCTCGATGCCACCAGGGCACAAGGTTCAACGCGGGATGTGGCTGTACATCAGCCTCTTGCCTGATCTCCACGGGGAGTGCTGCCCCAGCACTTTGCAAGATTCTTGGGGCAAGCTGTGCACCGATCCTGCCCCTGGGATAAGCACCAGCCTGCTGGGCAGGGTGGCAGAAGCTCAGGCTGTGCCCCGAACCCCCGTGAGCTGTGCCATAGATCCCGGAGAGCCGTGCCACGGGGTGCAGGCTGTGACCCACAGAGGCTGTGGGAGCACATTGC
>NW_008651258.1:14317-14564 GCF_000695815.1 Acanthisitta chloris
TTGGGACAACATTCCAGGCTGCAGGAGGGCACTGAGGTGTCACCCTGTGTCACACCGTGTCCCCGTGTGTGTGTACGGTGTACACAGCGCGGGGTGTGTACATATACACACATGTGAGCACGCGCCGGCCAGCGTTACGCCAGGCATCCTGTTGTGATGCAAGAAAACCCTGGCCCTGCAGATGAATAACGCTGCAAGATGCCTCCTCAGATATTTTTGCTGGTGCCAAAAATAGTCCTCCTCCCTC
>NW_008651259.1:0-8761 GCF_000695815.1 Acanthisitta chloris
GTGCCCCTTCCTGAATCGGGAAGTTCTGGGGTGGGTTGGGTGGGAAAGACCTTAGAACTCATCTAGTCCAACACTCCTGCCATGGGCAGGGACACCTTCCGCTCGCCCAGGTTGCTCCAAGCCTTGTCCAGTCTGCCCTGGAACGCTTCCGGGGACTTGGGAGACACAGCTTCTCTGAGCACCCTGTGCCAGAATCACAGAATCCCAGAATGGATTGGGTTGGAAGGACCTTGAAGTTCATCCAGTTCCACTCTCTGCCATGGACGAGGACACCTTCCACTAGCCCAGGTTTCTCCAAACCTCATCCAGTCTGCCCCCGAACCCTTCTCTGAGCACCCTGTGCCAGAATCACAGAATCCCAGAATGGATTGGGTTGGAAGGACCTTGAAGTTCATCCAGTTCCACTCTCTGCCATGGACGAGGACACCTTCCACTAGCCCAGGTTTCTCCAAACCTCATCCAGTCTGCCCTGGAACCCTTCCAGGGATGGGGCAGCCACAGTTTCTTCGGGCAACCTGTTCCAGTGTCTCAGCACCCTCACAGAGAAGGATTTCTTCCTGATATCCCATCTAATCCTGAGCTCTGGCAGTAGGAACCCATTTCCCCTTGTCCTGCCGCTCCAAGCCCTTGTCCAAAGTCCCTCTCCAGCTCTCTTGGAGCCCCTTTAGGCACTGGAAGGGGCTTGGAGTTCTCCCTGAAGCATCTCTTCTCCAAGCTGACACACACAGCTCATCCCATTCCACCATGGGCAGGGACATCTTCCACTGCCCCAGGCTGCTCCAAGCCCCATCCAACCTGGCCTTGAACACTTACAGAGATGGAGCAGACACAGCTTCTCTGGGAACTTATGCCAGTGCTTCATTCCTGGCCAAGCTATGATCTCACCAGTTGATCTTGTAGCTTCTCCTTAAGAAACCTCTGTTTTTCAGGAAAGCTGGCAGCTAAGGAAAGGTGTCAGTGATGCTGGGGAAGAAGTGGACTATGATGAGGAGCTGTATGTGGCCAGCAACATGGTCATCTGGAGCAAAGGGAGCAGAAGCCAAGCGTCCACCGTGTACAAGGCATTCACTGTCGACAGCCCCGTTCTGCAGGTATGGAAAAGTGGGAAGCCACAGACTAAATGAATCCTCACTAGCCAAAAAATGCCCACTAACCCTCTCCAGACAGTATTCTGGGATGTGGTTATTTTGGAAAACACAGGAAGATAAAATTGTTTGAGAGCATCAGTTCATTCCTTAGAATTAATTGTGCCGTGTTGGGTTTTAGGCCTTGTGGTGTGACTTCACTATCCCCCAGGAAAAATCTGAAAAGGCTGGTGGTAAGTTTCCTGCTCGTTGTAGTGTTGGGAAAATGCTTTGCGCTCAGTTCTCTTGGCTTAGAATCGTGGAATTGTTTAGGCTGGAAAAGCCCTCTAAGATCACTGAGTCCAACCATCCCCCAGCACTGCCAAGGCCACCACTAATTGCATCCCCAAGTGCCACATCCACATGGTTTTTAAATTCCTCCAGGGATGGTGACTCCACCACTGCCCTGGAGAGCCCATGACAATGCTTTACACCCCCTTCCATGAAGAGATGTTCCCTATATCCAATCTAAATCTCTTCTGACACACAACTTGAGGCCATTTCCTCTCATCCTGTCCCTTGCTCCCTGGGAGCAGAGCCTGACCTCCACCTCGCTGCATCCTCCTGTCGGGGAGTTGTAGAGAGCAAGAAGGTTCTCCCTGAGCCTCCTTTCCTCCAGGCTGAGCCCCATCAGCTCCCTCTGCTGCTCCTTATGCTCCAGACCCTTCCCAGTTTCACTGTAGGAACTCATCCACCATGACTTGCTGTGTTAAAAGTGCCACTCACCCCCTCAAGTTTTAGTGTATAAAAGATGTCTGAAAAAGAGAGAAACTCCACTCTGTAATTGGTTTTTTCCTTTCTTTCCCCTCCCAGTTTCAGGCAGTGAGGAAATAGTAGAGAAATGCATCTGCATTTTGCAGAATTCTTGTATAAATGTGCACAGCATGGAGGGAAAGGATTACATTGCTGCTTTGCCTTTTCAGGTGAGTTGTCTTGCTTTTTGTCCACAAATGGACCGTTTTCATCCCCAAGAAAAAAAGGCCTGAACATCTTACTTTTCCTATTTTATAGGTTGCAAATGTCTGGCCAACAAAATATGGTTTGTTGTTTGAGCGCTGCAGTTCTGCTCATGAGGTGCCTCCAAGTCCACCCAGGTATGGGATCCTTTTCCATCCCATTCTTTCCAGGTACGGGGTGAGGGATTTGGGTTGTTTCCTGGTAGATTCTTGGGTAATCTGATGAGTGGAGGAGTTGAAGAGCAGTGGTGAAAAGATCTGTTTGTGATAGAGATGGATGAAATCAGGTGAAAAAGGAGGAAGCTGTCACTGCCCCATCCCTGGAAGTGTTCAAGGCCAGGTTGGATGCGGCTTGGAGTAACCTGGGCTAGTGGAAGTTGTCCCTGCCCATAGCAGGGGATTGGAACTGTATTATCTTTAAGGTTCTTTCAACCCAAACCATTCTGGGATGATTCTATGATGAAATAGCAAGACGGGGCCAAATACTCACAATCCATGATACTCTTTCTACTGTGTTAAGAACTCGTTGGGAGTGGTGGTCCTGGGAATAGGATCTGGGTGTCAGCAGCCTGATTTCATTAAGGTTTGTGCTAGGAATTGATTCCAGGCTGTGATGGACAAGAGGGAGATTCACTGAGGGATTGTCATGAAGACATTTTGTCTCAGCTGCAGGAACCTGTTCACTGTTGGGTGAGGATCCCCAGCTCCTGTCCCTGTTCCCTTCTTCCTTCCCAGAGGAAGCAGTTGAACAGTATGCAGCTTTAAAGCAGCTTTAATCCAGCTACTTTCTCACCTTTGAGTGTTTCCAGACTCTTGGGATTCTGTAGTCCTCAGAAGAGCTGGGTTTAAGAAATAGGGGTCCTGAAAACCTTGAGGCTGCCTAGTGAATTGAACAAGCTTCTGGGAATTGAATATATGTCTTCAGTGCTATATTCCAGGCTGTGATTTATTTGGTTTGTCCCTAGGGAGCCTTTGCCCACAATGTTCAGTATGCTGCACCCCTTGGATGAGATAACACCTCTTGTCTGTAAGTCTGGAGGTATGTTTGCACCTTCAGGTGGATCCCTTGAGTCCCTCAGGGTGGTATTAACCCCTTAGTGTGTCCCTTGAATATCATTTTGCCCTGACTGGAGTTACCTCTTCTTTTCCAGGTGTGTTTGGATCTTCTAGAGTGCAGTATGTGGCTGATTACACCCTGAGGATTGTGTTCCTCCACACTGACCCTTCCATTGTGATGACCTATGACACTGTGCAGAGCTTACATACAGTCTGGGCTCTCAGGAGGGTAAAGCCTGAGGTACAGATGAGTGTGGAGTAAACATCCCTATAACAATTGTGTGTGTGTGTGTGTGTGATGCCATGCCCTGAAGGCTCCGTGTGTTAGAAACACCTGGTATTTGTGATTGATTTGATTTATAAGATTAAGATAAATTGCGGTGAATTGTTGGGGTTCTCAAACAGTTTCTTTCATGGATTTGCCTAGATCACAGCCAGGAAAATCACATGATGCTCATGGAGTATGAAGTGCTTAACACTTTATTCCATACCTTGTACCAGAATTCTTGGACTCTCTAAACTCTTGTGTTCTCTAAGAAAGGTGGGAAAGAACTTAGTGCGATGAAAACTTCTGCTGTGAGGGTGGTGAGACACTGGAACAGGTTGAGAAACTGGCTGCCCCATCCCTGGAAGTGTTCCAGGCCAGGTTGGATAGGTCTTGGAGCAGCTTGTGGAAGGTGGTGTCCCTGCCCATGGCAGAGGGTGGAGGTCCTTCCAACCCAAACCACTTCATGATTGATAAGAACCATTGGAGCAGTTTCTGTGGGAGTGGAAGAACATGGTTGATAGGAATAACTCCATAGGCTGAGTGGCTCCCTAGACATGAATTTTTACCACTTAGCTGAGGGGAAAAGCTGTTTTATCTTTCTAGCTGTGCCTGCTGGTGCACACAGAGCTGTGTTTCTCCCCAGGAGCAGAGCCTAGTACTGAAGTTCTCGGAGCAGTTGGTCACACCCCAGCACATGGCCACCAGCAGCTCTCTGACGGCTCATCTCCGAAGCCTCTCCAAAGGAGACTCCCCTGGGGGTTCCCCTTTCCAGAACTACTCCTCCATCCACAGCCAAAGCCGATCTGGATCCTCTCCCAGCATACAATCCCGATCCCCAACCATCTCCAACATGGCTGCTTTGAGGTGGGCACTGAACAGCAAATCCCAAAGGATAGGAGTTATGGAATACTATACCCATCTCCTACTTCTCTCTTTCTCTGCCCGTCCGAGTCAGTCCATCCAAGCTGCTTCTGGTGTGCCAGCACCTGAAAGCCCTCTTGGAATGCTCTTAGTGCTCTGTTACCCCAATAGCACAGGAGGATAATGGCTGTGCAAGGGCCAAGGAGGCTGTTCTGTCTTAGATTCTGTCCCTGATTTTGAAGATCCACTTTCCAGCCATGTACGATGTCTTTGCTTCTCCCTGATTGAAGATCTACTTTCGATTCATGTCCTGTTTCTGCTTCCAGCCGTTCCCACTCCCCAGCCCTGGGAGTCCATTCCTTCTCAGGAGTGCAGAGGTTCAACTTCTCCAGCAGTGCTCAGTCTCCAAAGAGGGCCAATGTGATCCATTCTCCAAACAGCACTTCCAGCAACTCCTTCCTGGTGCCAGAGACAGAGCCAATTGTTCCTGAGCTGTGTCTAGATCACCTGTGGACAGAAACCACCAAAAACATCAGGTCAGGAGCTTGGGATGGGATGGGAGGAGCCTCTATGGTGAAAAAATGGGAGTAAAGTTCAATCACAGCTTATTTTAGTGGGTTTTTTTGCACCTTAGAGTAGATCCATAGACTTGTGTTTCCTGATTTTTGGTGAGTGTTGCTCCCAAAGCACTTAGTTTCTTTCCAAAGGGAATTTAGGACTTGGAGCAGTTTTGCCTGGTGTGTTATTCCAGGCCCTCCAAATGGTTTCCTAAGTCTGTGAAGCAAATTAAGTTCTAACCTGGTGTTGTGTCTCTTTGGCAGAGAGAAGAATTCCCAAGCATCCAAAGTATTTATCTCCACTGACCTCTGTGGGCAGAAGTTCTTGTGCTTTTTGGTGGAATCCCAGCTCCAGCTGAGGTGAGCATTCCAATTAGGAATTACCAGCTGGAAGTTGCAATTGATTTCAGTCAGGGCTTTTAATTAGACTAGAAAAGTCAAAATAAATTGACTTCTTCTGGGCGAAACTAGGAAAAGGGGGAGAAAGGAACCACAGAAAATTAACTGCACTGTTGGAATTTTCTCTCTTCTCTCTAACAACACCCAATCCTTTGTTTCTTGTTGTTTTCCTTAATCTCCAGGTGTGTAAAATTTCAAGAGAGCAATGATAAGTCACAGCTTATCTTTGGGTCTATTACCAACATTCCAGCAAAAGATGCAGCTCCAGTGCAGGTATGTGCATCCATATGGGCTGTTCCCTGTGGAGTGTCCTGTTGTGGCACTTGTCACCAGCTGGTGTTTTCTTAAATACAAGGAGCTGTTTGGTTTTTTTCCAGGGAATTGACACGCTGCTAGTTCTGGAAGGCAGTGGAAATCTGGTGCTTTATTCTGGAGTGGTTCGGGTAAGCAACAGCTTTCCCATCCCTAATTTCTGTGCAGTACTGGAGTGGGAGTTCTGAAGGTTCAGTGGCAACTTGTGGCACAATTAAATGGTCTTTTGCACTTATTCTCAGTGGAAAAGTAACTATTTCTTTTCCTTTTTCTACCTAAAAGGTGGGGAAGGTTTTTATTCCTGGGCTTCCCGCTCCATCCCTCACAATATCCAACCAGATGCCTCGGCCAAGCACTCCCTTGGATAGTGTCAGTACTCCTTCCAAGCCTTTGAATAAGCACCTGGGGCCTCTGGAAGAGGTAAGAAGCAAGGAGATATTCCTTGGAAAGGATTTAGCTGTAATGTTCGGTTGATTTTTTTTATTTTTTTATTTTTTTTTTTTTTAACTTTCAAGGTATCTTTTGGAGCTAAATCTCTTTGGTCTGTAAATCCCCTGAATAAGATGTTGAAAGAAGATCTATGTAGTGCTGCCCTATTTATTTATTGATGATTTCAGTAAAACTTCTGAGGCAAAGATTGGGAAGATTTATAGTTGTTTTCAAAATACTTTAAACCCAACGATTTTAGCTGTTCTTTGCTCACATCCAATTCTAATTCCATTTTAATTCTAACTCATCATTTTTACCCCTTTACAGAGTGTGCTCTTGTCACCAGTTCCAGAACTAAGGGACTCTTCCAAGCTTCATGATTCCACTTTTGTTGAAGACTGTACTTTTCAGCAGCTTGGGACTTTCATTCATGCTCTCAGAGATCCTGTCCACAACAGAGTGACCTTAGTAGGTATTTTCCTGCCGTCTGAGGCACCACTTTGTTAGCAGAGCAAAGTAAGGCTCAAATTTGTTTCTGCAGAGAAGCCTTGCTCCTGATCACCTGTGTTGGTGGTTCCATGTTTTTTGCTCTGTAGAATGCACTGGAAGTCAGAGTTTAATTGATGCCCTCAGGTGACTCAGCTCAAGGTGTATTTCCTGTAGCTGCTGAGATTGCAGATGTTTAGTGGAGCAGATAACTAGAATTTGGGAATACCTTAATACATAAACTAATCCTGAGTGGATAGAAAAGGTCCTTTGCTCTACTTGATGCATTTCCTAACTTAGCTCTTCCCTTGTGGATTGTTTCAGGAGCTCAGCAACAACACAATGGTTCGGATTACAATCCCTGAAATTGCTACCTCGGAGCTAGGTAGGATTTCAAGGCTTTAGGTCACTTTGCTCTCTGCTTTTCTGTGGTTTATTGTTTGGGGGAGGGCTGAGATGCTGAGAGTGATGAGCAACTGTAATGGTTCCAGTAATGAGCAAAAAGGAACATTTTTCCCCATATTTGTTTCAAATTAGAGGGAATTTGCTCAGCCTGAACAGAAGGAAGAGCTGGTGGAGGTTATATGGTTTGGCTTTTATTGAGTTTGCAGGGAGTTAAAAGTAGGTCCAGTAAGTGGAACCTGAAGAGATTTATAACACTGATGGAACAAACAGCAGGAAAACACACCTGATTTGTTATATTCTTCTTTCCCAACAGTGAAAAGATGTCTGCAAGGGGTCAAGGCTATCTTACCTAAGGAGACAGCTGTCCAGATGCTTGTCAAGTGGTACAATGCTTACAATGCCCCAGGGGGCCCAAGCTATCACTCAGAATGGAATTTATTTGTCACCTGTCTCATGAACATGATGGGTTACAACACAGAGAGACTCTCCTGGACACATAATGTAAGCAAACTCATGTACTGGTTTCCTCTAGGTTGAAGCTACTGCTGAATCTTCAAGGTTCAAAGTGGTTAGAAAGATGCTGAAGTCAGAAATAAATTGTATCTTGCCTTATATCACTCAATGACATCAAATCAATTATGTATTTCTGAATTTCAGGTCTATTTTACTCTGTGTTTAGCATGAAATATATTTATATAAGATACTTCCTCCCCACAACTGTCATGGACAGAGCAAAATTAGCTATGATAATTTGACCAGTTTGTGGTGGATTAAAGATTTGGTTCATCTAATCCATATTAATTTTATTCTCACTCGAAACACAGGTCACATTCCTGGTTCCTAAAGAGGATTTTCATGGAGCTGAGTCAGGGGAGGGTTAGGTTGGATATTTGGGAAAGGTGTTTGGGCACTGGAACAGTTCCTCAGGGCAGTGGTCATGGCCTCAAGCCTGACAGAGCTCCAGGAGTGTTTGGACAACACTCTCAGGCACATGGTGGGATTTTGAGTTGTCCTGCACAGGGCTTGAAGTTGGATTGATGATCCTTGTGGCTCTCTTCCACCTCAGAATATTCCATGATTCTATGAATTTCAGTGTTTCAGTGTTTTTTTCAGCAAAGTACCTCAAGCCATGTCATGTCATACTTGGTTTGAATTCAGATATTGGTGATGCACTTGTTCAACCTTGGGAATTTCACTCCTGAGCTCCTTTAATCCTTTTGATTTCTTGCAGCTTGATTTTGAAGGATCCCTTTCGCCAGTCATTGCTCCAAAGAAGGCAAGGCCCTCAGAAACAGGCTCAGATGAAGTAAGGAATGCTTCTCTCTCAAAAATAAGAGGCAGGAGGTGCTGTTTAATAGATAATAATAGAAAATAAGAGTGGGAAGTGCTGTTTGGGGTTAGCTTTTTTTACAGACAAACCAGAGGAAACACCCTCTGAGTACTGAATTCCTTCTGAGATGAGCTTTGGGGGAAGAACAGTTTTCTTTTTCAAAGCTGCATCGCGTGGTATTGCTTGTCAGGGCTCTCACTTCCAGGGAGAGGTAGGAAGGAAGCTTTGATTCTTTTATGGGAAGTATAAAACTTAATCATGGAATCCCTGAGGCTTGTGCAACACATTCACCATCCAACAGTCACATTTGCATTAGTTTTGGGGGGAAAACCTCCTCTTTAACAGTGCTGTGGCGTTATCTTGCTGCAAAGTCATGTTCACTGTGGAACCTCTGCCTCTCTTCCCTGCTTCTTTGCTCCAGGACTGGGAGTATCTCCTGAGCTCTGACTACCACAAGAATTTTGAGTCGCATCCTGTTGCCAAAGCTTTACGACTGGACCCTCTGGAAGTTTCAGCTTCCAAGGATGACTTCTCTCAGAGCCTTAGTTTGGATTCATCAACCCTCCTTTTCCCCCACA
>NW_008651259.1:8784-18013 GCF_000695815.1 Acanthisitta chloris
CATCTATGAGGAGCTCAAACTGAACAGTCTGATGGGAGAAGGACTCCGTTCCCTTGTTGTTCTCCTGGTTCAGCTGGCCAGGTATGCCCACCTGGAAAACCACAGGTGTTGGATAGCATCCAGGGGGTGTTTATGATTTTCATGGGGAATTTGGGAATTTCCCATTACTTTCCATGTATTTAAGAAAAAGAATCTTTAAAACCTTATCTATTTTTTCCCCTCTGGCTTCAGATTCTTCCCCAGTAGCACCTACTGCCTAGAGGTGGCACCTAGGAAAGTGGAGTGTTGTTTCCCCCCTCTGTGACTCATCTCTCTCATTTTAGGGACTTAAAACTTGAAGCTTATATAGATTATTACTACAGAGACTACCCAGCCCTTGTCAAAACCTCCAGGCAGACTTGCGTCATTGATCAAGGTGAGTTTTAAGGCTTTGAGTATTGAATAATGATGTGCAGATTATCTCTAATAATGCTGGTAACTGTTCCCTGACTTTATCCCAATGTGCCAAACTATGTTTCTAGTACTGTGGTTGCCTTTTCCTTATGTTTCTAGTCATAGGATTTCAGAATGGTTTGGGTTGGAAAGGAGCTTAGAGCTAATCTTTTTCTATCCCCTACCATGGGCAGGGACACCTTCCACTGATTGAGACTGCTCAGAGCTCCATCTGGAGTGAAATTAGCACACTCTAGTCCTTAGTTGTTGCCTCCAGTACCTCAGGCAGCATCCACAGAAAAAGAACTTGGGGAGGGAATGATGCTTTTGCCTTGGCAGCCTCACAGCTCAGGCAGCTGGGTGAGAAATCTTAGCAGCCAGTTGTGGAAAAAGCTTGCTAGTGAGCTGTGCCTCTCTTGTGGAAAGTATTGCTGGGCTGGCAGGCTCTCCATTTCAAGTTCAGAAGAGCTAAATCAGAGCTAAAACTACCAAACTTAATATTAAAATCAGGTCACATGTAATCTGTGTGCCTGTTTGGTGTCCTACCAGCTGAATTTTACTTGTGTAGGAAAAGCTACTGTTTCTCCTCACCAGAATAAATCTCCTAGCATCACTCAGGCTTGCCATTCTTGTTTGTTCACAGGACGGCAAAGAGCTTATAGTTAGGTTGTATAATTTAATGTTGTTGACTTCCAAGGCTGTTCCAGTGAGGCTTTTGAGGATTTCTCCTTGATTATTCCTTTTTCCTATGAGCTGAGCTAATTTTTGTCCTTGAAAGACAAGTTTATGCCTCAAGTTTTCTTTCTTGTCTAGCTATAAACTCTCATCTAGCAGGAGGGGAAATATGATCTGTAATATTTTGGGAGAAATGCCATATGTTTTGTTGTTAAAAGAAGGATTGTAGCGCTTGTTTTGGGAATAATGGTGAATTATTGTGCCTTTGCCATGAACTCACTGTCATTGCTGTTAATATGATTAAGTCCAAACAGGTTTCATGCTCCGTCCCTCCTTTTTTTCTGCTGAGCCTCCAAGTATCTTTCAGTGGCTGAGTTCCTGCCTGAAGGGAGAAGGAGTGCAGCCTTATCCTTACTTACCAGAAATCTGTGAAAGGAGCAAACTGGTAGTACTGGTATGTGCTTGGATGAAAAGGATATGGTTTATCTTGGCAGCTCTGTGGGAAGGGTTTGCCTCAGCTGCTTCATTTCCTGCGAGGGAAATGTCCCTAATGAAAGGTGAAATACGGAAGAAGAGAGGGGTTAATCCACTGTGTGGAGCAACTGGGACATACTGCAGAGATATTGGGCCTGTGATCCATAACTCTGTACTGTTTGGAAACTTAAGGCTTCATCTGCCTCCATGAAATCCCCCTGGAGTATGCTAACTGCCTCTCCACAGGGAGAATAATCGGTATTTAGCAGAGGAAAATCCCTGTGAGTCCCTTCTCCTGTTATTTTACACTGACTAAGGGGTATGGATGGGTTTTCCAGGTGGGAAAACCTCTTGGAGGTGAAGGAGAGCTCCTGAGTGCAGAGTGAGTAGCCCATGCGTCACTGCTTGTGTTTTCTTTTGTGGTTTGCAGCAGTGGCTTGTGCAAAGTCATAATGGAACTCGAAGTTAACTGTATTTTGGGAGTGAGAATTCCCCAGTTTTCTACTTGGGCATGTACCAACATCAGTATTTAGTCATGTGAGTAGTTGTAAGCTGATGTTATCTCCTGGTCAGCATCACTTGCTTACTCACAAAGCATTAATGGAGAAAACTTGCCAGCTGGGAGCAGAGGTGTTGAGCCTGAGGTGTCTGAAGACAAAAACAGGGAGGAGAGACTGTATTTTCCTCCTACCTCTGCCTGACTTGCCTACGCAGAGCTCAGAGTGGAAAGACCTACATAAAAAACAGAAAATCATCTTACCTGGATGGGATTTTTGCCACCTTCTCGTGTGGCAGTATCAAAAAGTGAATAGGATGTCTGATCCATGTGATTTTGCTGTCTGGATAGCTGGAGTGGGCCCTGCTTCAAGTGGAGAAAGCTCTTCACTTGGAGCCTTCCCTGAGTATCCAAGATGTGAAGGAAACTGAGTGGAAAACAGTGGATGATGATGATGTGTGTGTTTTGCAAGAGAAATGATGTGAGAAACACCAGAAAGATGACTGGGAACATGATTTTCTGTCTAGAATATATTTTTCCTTTTACCTTTCAAGCAATTATTAAAGAAAATTCAATTAATTGCATCAGGATGGATTTTTTTTTCCAGACTTTAAACGTAAAGCCTGAAAGTTTGTTGCTTGTTTTCAGCTGTTTCAGTCTCCTTTTACTGACAATAAGCCTGCCTCAGGGTTGAAGTTATATTAGAGTTATTTTCTGTCCTTTTCATGGACAGCACAGCAATATCTGCACAAAAATGTCCCTTTCTGGTGTCTCTTTCCTCTCCAGAGTGTGGCTCTCTATATCCTTGGGGATGAGAGTGCTGTATCCAATGAAGCTTCCCATTATTTGTACAAGATTACATCAGGTAACAATGCTGTGACACCATCCTGGCATCTCCTAATGCCTTGTGCTTGTTATGTGCTTGGAAATGGAATTTAATGCAGCCTTGTCTTTCCTAGGCCAAAGGAAGCAGCAGACAGAACAGGATGACAATTGGTATGGAGTGTTTTAGTGTTGTTTTAGTGAATTTGGGGCTATTTTAGTGAGTTTTTGAATTTTTGCTGACTTCTGGGCTAGCTTTTTTTTTTATTTCTCCTTAATTATCCTGTATTTTACAGGTCCAGTTTCAAACACAGCACATCGGTTTCCAGCCTGGCGGAGAAATTAGTCCTTTGGATGGCTAATGTTGGTAAGAATGGCACAGTCTTAAATTTAAATACACCTTGTGCTTGCCTAACATGAAATACGCTTTCTTAACACAGTTTGTTCTGGTTTTCCCCTCCTAAATGTTCAGGTTTCACTTTAAGAGATCTGGAATCTCTGCCCTTTGGGGTAGCCCTTCCTATCAGAGATGCAATATACCACTGCAGGGAGCAACCTGCCTCTGATTGGCCTGAAGCAGTTTGTCTCCTCATTGGGCGTCAGGATCTATCCAAACAGGCCTGTGAGGGGAACCTGCAGAAGGGTAAATCTGTGAGTATGACTACAAATGGAGCACACAATCCTGATTCTTGGGCAGAGCACTCTATTCCATGGGTTTCATGGCATCAGTAGGTGTAGAATTTAAAATTGAGGGCAACGAAATGGAGGTTTTATACACACACACAGAGGAGCATTTGGGCATGAAAACCAGCACAGGAAGAGAACATGCAAAGCTGTGGAAACTGTCAGTATAAAGCAGATCTTAAACTTGATTTGTTCAAGTTTTGCCTGCAGAGGTGTTTGATTCCTCTTTTCTTGTCCTTTGGTGCTTTATCCAGAGACTCTGCCATCAAACAGCAGTGGCAGAGGGAGCGAGAAGTAGATATTTGTCAGTCTCCTCTTGGCATGGTTGGCACCTCCCTTTCCTCTGAAACAACTGGATTCAAAAAGGGCTTTAGCTAGTTGTGTCCTGAGATAAAATGATTTTTTAAAAAGCATGTGGTGTTTTTCTCTCCAACATTTTGTGATGGAGGAATCACTAGCAGTTGTGGCTCACTTAAGTGTCCTTGTTGAGTTCACTGGAAAGCTGGCAAGTGACAGGCAGAAAAACACTCCAGGGCAGTAGATTACCTGTAGCTTTTTCAGGTCAGGAAGAGGAATTTGTAATCTCAAGTACATCTTGGTCAAGATTCTTTTTCTTGCTTGAGCTTTGGGATGGATATTCAAATTAGTCCTTTTTTTTATAGCAGAGAATTCATGACCAATTGCATATAAAAAAGTGAATTAATCTAGGAGAAAGGTGAATTACGTGTTCAACCCCCACATGCCGCCAGTCATTAAAAACCCTTTTTGTTCTCTGCTGGTGAAATTTGGCCCAACTGAAACAGGTCAGACTGATGATAAATTTGATTTTATCACTGCCTTTATAACAAGGCTTGGAATCAGTGTGGCCTTAAAAGGATAAAGTGATCTTCAACCCCCTAATTGTTTGTCATTTCTCAGGAGGGCAGGGTGGAGTTTCCTGTTTCGGAACAGGCGCTGGCTGGAGGGTGGGGCAGTTCTGAATTGAGATTTAGCACCTATTTAGCAGAGAAATTGGGTTTCATTCCTCACATCTTCATTACTTGCCCTCCTGAGATCATGTGTTCCCAGGGAGCCACCTGTGCTACCCTGGTCCTTCTTGTTGGGCCTCTGCATCACTTGTGCGATATGAATAAACAGCAGAACTGTGTCTTAGAAGAGGATTTCTTAAATCTTGACTGGAAAGAGGTTTTTGGCCACTTTGGTACTTTTCTGGTCATATAGCTCTGGTGTGGAAGTTCCAAAAACCATTGTGGTACTGGCTGGCAGCAAGGAACGTATGGAATTCTCTGCTGTGCAGGCTGTTGGTTTTAACAAGCAGCTTGGTTTTCCAAGGGTGTTGCAGAGGCAATCCAGATTTAAACTCTGATTCATGAAAATATCAATGCATAGAAAAATAAAGCCCACAAACTGGGCTGATTGTGTAGGCAAGGAGGGGAAAGCCCTTTCCTACAACTGCTGAAAGAATGAGAACTATGTCACCTCTACAAGGTCCCACCTGGCAGTCCTTGATGTATTTGAGGTGTCATCTATTCTTGATAGTTATTTTTCCCATTTACGTGTGCAAAAGCACTTGATTTCCATGTTCAGAAATCTTCTTGGGCTTTCAGTTCCTGTGAGAAGCACATGAACAGTGCCATAAGTGTCAGTCCCTTCTTTTTACAGCCCCATCCCAGCACAGGTGGTTGTGGTGGGTGAGTTCAGGTTGTGGTGCTGCTATTTGTTGCCTTCCTGACCTTTATCAACCCTTTCTTTTCCCCTTATAGTCTGTAGGCTCCGTGTTGTCCTCAGACATTCCCTCTGGGACTGAATCAGAAGAGGATGAGGATGGCATGAATGACATGAATGAGGAAGTGATGTCCCTGATCTGGAGTGAGGACCTGAGGGTGCAGGAGGTGCGGAGGCTTCTTCAGAGCGCGCGGCCTGTGCGCGTCAATGTGGTGCAGATGCCAGAAGCAAGTGACCATGAGTACATAGAAGAGAAAGAAAACAGGTAAAGAATCAGGGAATCATGGAATGCTTTGGGTTTTGTAATCCCAGTCTTCGGAGCTCTGTGGACATCAAAGCTCTGCTGTGTTTGAGTTGGAGGACTCTTGGGATCCGAGCAGCAGATGGAGAAGGCAGTTTGAACCCCAAATAGCATGTCCAGGGTTGAAAGCAGTTTGTAGCACTTGTTTTTCCACCTAAAATGTGAAATACAAGCAGCACCTACTCTGTAGAGAGCAAAACATCATCCGTCCTAAAACTGGAGAGTCCTTTGTTCGGAGCTGATCTAGAATCCGAGGACATTAATGCTATTGAAAGCATTCACTGTCCCACCTCTCTCTTTTGAAACCTCATGTGCCCAGTGCCCTCGTGATTGTTCACGTCCTGCTTCTTTGTTCACTTATTCTGGGGGTGTTAAAAATATCTTTACAAAACAAATCAAAAAGCAAACTTCAGAACACCTTTAACATGCAAAACCCTCTATAGAAGAAGGAAGCTAAAGAAATGCATTGAATTATTGCCTGACCTAACAAGCTGAGTAATTTATTGAGTCTAGAAAGTGTTTCCAGAGTAAATCATAGAGGGTTGTGGTCAGCATTCTTGGAAGTTGTTAATTCTGTAGATGGGTTATTACTTATGTGTTCACTAGTCATAGCAAGATCCCACAGGGGTATCACCTTTGCTTTGCTTTCTCCTTTCACCTTGTTTCTGAAACAGCTGATAAGTGTCTGTAGCACAGATTTATTATCCAGCTTTAAGGAAAAAACAGTGGGAAGTCTCAACATTGTGTCAGCAAAGTTCATCTTTGGGACTGATTTTATAAACACCAAAGATCTGGTTCAAAAAGACTCATAGTCAGGGAAAAACTCACTCTGTCCAGTGCCAGTTGTCTGTAGGTTCATTTTAGGTCATGTATTTGGAAAGATTTTCCATATGGAGCACTTTGGTTTGATTTCTTCTCCCCAACAGGTTGTTACAGCTGTGCCAGAGAACCATGGCACTCCCTGTTGGCCGAGGAATGTTCACCTTGTTCTCCCACCATCCTGTTCCAACAGAGCAGTTGCCCATCCCTAAGCTGAATCTCACTGGTACGTTGGTCAGTGTTTGCCTTCCAGATCAATACGGTGTTCTGCAGAGCAGGATGGAGTTTCTTCCAGTTGTTATCCACTTTTTTCTGAGCTTACTGTAGTTTTTGTAGCATCTTCTGTGCTTTTCTGCAAAGTTTCATGGCTTAAGTGTGATTTTTTTGTGAAGAAACAGCTCTTTTGCCTTTTCAATCTGCCACCTACTAATTTCCTCTCCTGGAGTGGTCAAGGCTGTGTTGTTATCAAACACTGAGACCTTCTATCAGGTACATTCTGAGAAGCAGAGAGAAAATTGCCTGACTGATCAATGTTGCGGTCATACAAGACAGAAATCTTGCAATGTGCACATTGCTGGTTGATCTGCTCTGCTGTCCTGATGTTCCTGAAGACACCAAAGCTGACTTGGATTAGAACTCATAGAATCATAGAATGGTTTGGATTGGGAGGGTCTTAAAAGATCATCTACTTCCAACCCTCATGCCACAGGCAGGGACACCTTCCACTAGATCAAGTTCCTCAGGGTGCCATCCAGCCTGGGCTTACTGATGCTCATCTGCCACTTTCCTGTCCACTCATGTAACCCTGTGAGGTCCTTCTAGAGCTCAACACAATGCAATTTCACCCCACTCTGAAAAGTGACCATTCACTCCTACTTTTCCTTTTAAAGGGATACCAGCCCATGGGGAAAAAAGCTCTTCTCCAAGCCTGTGGTATATTTTTTAATATTCCTTTGTGTGGAGGCTTTTTGAAAGTCCAGAACTCTTCCCTCACTTGGCACTACTGAAGTTTGAGAGCTGGTTTAGATTTCCCTCATGGCTCTTAATGCCTCTCTCACTGGCAGGCCGTGCTCCTCCAAGGAACACCACTGTGGATCTGAACAGTGGCAACATTGATGTGCCTCCCAACATGGCCTGCTGGGCCAGCTTCCACAATGGGGTGGCTGCTGGCCTCAAGATAGCACCTGCTTCCCAAATAGACTCTGCTTGGATTGTCTACAACAAGCCCAAAATAGCTGAACTGGCCAATGAATATGCAGGATTCCTCATGGCTCTGGGTCTCAATGGGCACCTCACAAAACTGGCCACACTCAACATCCATGACTACTTAACAAAGGTGAGGCCTTCTGGCAGGACCAACAGAGGGAGATCTCTGTGGGACTTGGAGTCTTTAACAAAACAAGAAAGAAAAGTCCACAGGGTTCTTTGAATTGGAAGTTTCCTGCTGTGGGAGAATGGAACAGGTGCACTGATTCTTGTTTCCTTCTTCAGGGCCATGAGATGACAAGTATTGGGCTGCTGCTTGGTGTTTCTGCTGCCAAGTTAGGCACTATGGACATGGCCATCACACGGCTCCTGAGCATCCACATCCCTGCCCTGCTGCCCCCAACCTCCACGGAGCTAGATGTGCCTCACAATGTGCAGGTGGCTGCAGTGATTGGAATAGGCCTTGTCTACCAGGGCACTGCTCACAGGCACACTGCTGAGGTGCTGCTGGCTGAGATAGGTAGGTGCTAACACTGGAAGACTGGGATGAGGACTGGGAGAGTCACCATGTGCTCCAGGGTGCTGAGGATTTTAACACTGATCCCTCACACATTCAGCTCTCACTTTCCAAACCTCTGTTTTCAGAGGAACAGGAGCTCTGTGTTTGTCTAACATGAAATAGTCATTGGATTTAGGAGAGCATTCCTACACCTGGAAATTTTGGTGGAAGTACAACCATCACGTCCAAAATTCTCCTGTTTGGAATTTAAGGCTTTCTGAGCACTAATCTTTAAGAACTGATCGTGAGCGGCAGATTTGTGATCTCACTTGTGTCCTCATTCTGTGCCTAGCTCTGATTTGATTTGTAGCAGCTCTTCCTCACGTTTGTATGGAACTTTAATTAGAGACTGTGTGGTTTAATTAAATAGAGAATGGGATAACTTCTAAGGGTGGAATTGCTATGTTTCCAGTAATTTGATATGTGCAGTCTTTTCTAGCAACAGCATTTGGATAGGTTCAGGAATCTTAAAGCATCCTCAAGCATTTTCACTGTGTCTCTGAACTCCAGCCACATCATTTAGGAGGTTGTTGCCTTTTGGGAATGGATGGATGAAGTGCCAGTTCCTTATAATTCCACTGAGAACCCTCCTGAGAAGGGACAGATAATTTTTTTCTTCATTTCATCAGGAATGTAGCACATAAGTAAGCAATATTTGCTTAGCTGGAATTTTTTCAAAGAGGCATTTTCCTGGTTTGTTTTCTCCAGGACGTCCTCCTGGCCCAGAAATGGAATACTGCACAGACAGAGAGTCCTATTCCCTGGCATCTGGGCTGGCCTTGGGCATGGTGTGCCTTGGGGTGAGTTCCTCTCTTCATTCCATCTGCAGTTAGTAGAAGACTCACTATCTCTTGAGAAGCTCCCAAATGCCTTTGCCCCAAAGCGTAGGTTTTCTTCCTGGAGGAAGACACTTCCATGTTCTCCTTCTCTTCACTCCTTAGCATGGCAGTAACCTGATAGGCATGTCAGACCTCAACGTTCCTGAGCAGCTCTACCAGTATATGGTGGGAGGTCACAGGAGATTCCAAGCAGGAAT
>NW_008651259.1:18045-29320 GCF_000695815.1 Acanthisitta chloris
AGTTACCAAATCAAGGTACGTGTTGCAAATTTGGGCTCATTTAAGCAGAAAATAGCATTCGTTGGAAGCCTGAGAGGTGTCTCCATGCTCCAGCTGACTTTGGGTGCATATGCACCTGACTACAGATCATTCCTTTCCCAGTAATCCTGTCTGGAATTGTGTTTCTACAGGAAGGAGACACCATCAACGTGGATGTGACATGTCCGGGTGCCACACTTGCACTTGCTATGATCTACCTAAAGACTAACAACAGGTATTGACCTTGGAATTGCTCAGCCAAAAGCTGTGCCAGCAGCTTAAACTGCCGTAGTGTTGGCTCTGCTCAGTTTGGGAATTGCTGGGATATGACCTGGAAACCCTGTTCCTTTGCCATGCTCTGCAGATCCATTGCTGACTGGCTGGAAGCACCAGATACCATGTATTTGCTGGACTTTGTAAAACCAGAGTTCCTTTTGTTGAGGGTAAGATTTCCTCTGCTTTAATTTTGTAGTCTATTTGATGGGTTTGAATTTCAGTCACATCCAGAATCCTCTGAATAGCTGGTTGCTTCTCAGCCAAACTCATCCCCTCTAACAATTCCTGCTTGTGGTAGGGTGGTTTGCTTGTCATGCAGCACAGATTTCATGGAGAAATATTTGACTCGTTTTATGTGGAATTTGAAATTAAATATTTAGATACATTTTTATAGTTTTCCCAGTAAATTAAGTTCTAAGTACAGAGTCTTCATGTTTACCTCCTAAAGACACTGAGCGTGCAAGAAGTTCCTCTGGGCTTCTTTTTCCTGAAAGAAGAATTTACATATGTTAAGATAAAAGCTGGGAAACAAGGAAAAACATGAGCGGCTGAATTGGCTGTTTCTTGGGATGCAGTTAGGACATTAAAAATACCATTGATGTTTGTGTAATGGTTCTTCTTCCTCATGTTTTGGCTCTCTCACTTTTTCCAGACCTTGGCTCGATGCCTGATTTTGTGGGATGACATCCTGCCCAATTCCAAGTGGGTCAACAGCAATGTGCCTCAAGTAGGTGTTTATTTGTTTTTTGGGGTGTTTGCTTCCCAGTTTTTACAGCTCACTGGATGGTTCTGCCTGTGAACAGTTCCATAGTCACCTGAGCTGCACAAGCACATGGATGTTAATTGTGTTCATGTGACAGAGGTGACTGTTCCATTGAATCCCTGAAGTGTTTTGGGACTAGAAAGAAGAGGATTGAGGAGTGATTCAACTTCACAAGACAGAAAATGATGTCGTGGAAGGGAAGGGATTAAACTTTCCTCCACATTGCCCAAGGAAGAAACCAGGTGCAAAACTGCTGCAAGAATGTTTCACTTGAGCACTAGGAATGACTTCCTCAAGAGTGAGACCAGGGAGATTCCAGGATATTGCATGGAATTTAAGACCATATTAGATCAATACCTCTGAGAAATCGAGGATGCTTATGGTTTCTGTGGCCTCTTGAGGTCTCAACCTGAGCTATGTACTCCTGGCACAGTGTTGCCATTGTTTTGGAATTCTCTAAGGCACCAGGAGCAATGCAAAGCATCCCTTTTGGATCAGAAGTGCAAGTGAGGAGAAAAAACCCAAATGGCTTTTATATACTTGACACAGACCTGTTTTGTATCACTTAGGAACCCTTGATGGCCATAGTTTCAATTAATAGTTACTTTTCCCTGGATTCATCTTTCCCTTCTGCTTTCAATAGATCATAAGAGAGAACATTATCTCCCTTCATGCCACAGAGCTGCCTTCCTCTGAAGATCTGAGCTTAGAAACTCTGGCGTGAGTAACACCCAAAAAATTCCTCTCTGAAAAAAATCTTTCCTAGAGATACCCATGTGCACAATAAATCCCATAGGGAATTTCATAGAATCATAAAATATTAAGGAGTTGGAATGGACCTTACATATCATCTCGTCCCAGCCTCCCCTGCCATGGGCAGAGACACTTCCCACTCCCAACTTTCCTGTCCTGTAAAGCAGAGGCCTTCTACATAAGATACCTTTCTGAAAAGGATGAGTCTTTCCTTTCAGTTTTCCTCTTTTTTTCTTTCAATGACTGTTTTGTGCTGTGTATTCAGATGAGGAAAAGAGAAGCATTTAGTCATTTCCTGTTTATGTTTCCCCTCAGACAAGCTCATGTCTACATCATTGCTGGAGCCTGTTTGGCCCTGGGATTTCGCTTTGCTGGCTCAGAAAACCTGGCAGCATTCCAGTGCTTGGTAAGAGCTGGTTTATTTTTTCCCCCTTCAATTTCCAGAGAGCTGTGACTTCTCTTTTGGCTCTATATTTAGTGTGCATTTCTTTTCTTTTCAGTACAAATATGCCACAGATTTCCTCAAGTGTTTGTCGGCACCGACGGCTTCGATAGTAAGTTCTTTCTAGTTTTCTCTCAGCGAAAAGGCTCCTGTGTGTGATGTACTGTGATTACCCTTAATGGAAACAAAACCAGCCCTTTTACTTTCCTATATCACACACTATTTATAGAGTGTGGCAGGGCTGTGAATCATTTTGAAGGACTTTGCTGGTTGCCCATTCTCCCTCTTGCTGTGGAATGTGGTTTACAACCTCTGAGGTAGAAAGTGGCGGATCAGACCGACCCCAACATGCTGTTGGCCTCAGAAGTGTGATGATGCCTCTCTGTTCTGCTTGAAGACAGGTCACTATAATCTGGAAACGTGCCTGAGCGTCTTGCTGCTGGCTCTGGCCATGGTGATGGCTGGCTCTGGGAACCTCAAAGTGCTTCAGCTTTGCCGTTTCATGCACAAGAAAACAGGGGGAGAGATGAACTATGGCTTCCACCTGGCTCACCACATGGCTTTGGGGCTTCTCTTCCTGGGAGGAGGAAGGTAGTTTGCCATTTCCAAAGACTGGTCTCGTCCCTTCTTTCAGTTTCCTTCATTTTCCTTCTGTTTAATGACACATGGATGCATAAAGGCACTTTGTATTGCAAATTGTAGTCTTGTTGTCTTCTAGATACTGAAATGGGATAGGAATGTTTCTGACTTGTGTTTATTTCCTATTTACGTTGTAAATTCCTTTCCTCCTCCCTTCCCTGGGACAGCAAAATATTTTGAACACCTGTAGTGGGAAACTAAAAGCTAATGGGTTTTTTTTTCCTACAGATACTCACTGAGCACTTCAAATTCTTCAATCGCTGCTCTCCTGTGTGCTCTGTACCCTCACTTCCCTGTCCACAGCACAGACAATAGGTAAGGGTTTGCTAGGGATTCTGTTTCCGTAAGTTAAATCAAAGACAAATGATGGAGTTTTACCTAAGTGCTCTGTAAATACATATTTGGAGGTTTTCCAACCAAAATGAGTGGAAAAGAGAAGAAATAAGTGAAGATCCAAGATGATGGTAGTGATCTTTGATCAGTGAGCAAACACAAGCAAGTCTCCTGAGGCTCTGTGCTGTCCTCCTGTGACTTGCCTGTTGTCTGCTCAGCTGGAAAGATTTTTGTGCAAGATCTGTGTATTTGTGACTCTTAGTCAGGTTTGGTTATGATTCATTAAGTCCTGTTCTGTTAGCTAACCCATACATGTTAAAAACCATAAACCATGACTACAGGCTTCTCTTTAGTCTCACAGAAATAGGTCAGGTTGGAAGGGACTACAGTGGATCACCTAATCCAACCTCCCTGTTCAAGCAGGGCCATCCTAGAGCACATGGCACAGGATTGTGTCCAGGTTGCTCTTGAATATCTCCAGTGAGGAAGAATCCATGACCTCTCTGGGCAGTCTGTTCCCAGGTCAATCAGCAGCTGTGCATGGTTTGGTGTTTGGGAATAATTCCCTGCCTGTCCTGAGCTCTTGATCCCCACACACAGGTACCACCTCCAGGCTCTGCGTCACCTGTACGTGCTGGCGGCTGAGCCAAGGCTCTTGACTCCCGTTGATGTGGATACCAACACTCCTTGTTATGCCCTGATAGAGGTGACTTACAAGGTAAGGTGGGAGGCCATGTGGAGCCAAGGGCCTTGGAAAAGGTGTGGGAGATGACTGAAGCCTCGCCAGGACATTGTGGCTTGAAGTCTTGGGTTTGTTCTCAAGTTGTGGTGGAGATGAGGCAAATTCTGCACAAATAATTGGGTTGTGCTCAGCCCACTCACACCTCATGTGTGCTTTGATACCACCTTGAGAGGAGAAAGAGGGCAAGGAAGGTCACCCCAGAGTCTTCAAACAGTCAGGTGTGTCATCAGTGGCCCAGGGTCATCTTCTTTGAGCCATAGTCCTCTGTGGAGGGTTTATTTTGGACAGAGGATGCTCAGGAAAGGACTAAAGAAAGGGTTTGTGGGATTTTGAGAGGAAGAGATGAAGCACAGATCCCTTGTGGTTCTGGCAGAGAGTTTTCCATGCTCACAGTATAGTTTGCCTCTCAAACTTTAACATTTCAGTTGCAATGTGCCTGACCTGCCAATGATGGGAAACACATCTTGGCCTTAGTTCATGTTTCTGACATGAAAGGCAGTGCTGAGTCATGTATTTACTCCAGGCTCAGGAACTGAAACCTCCTGACTGCTGCCAGTGGTGTTGGTAGCCATGACCTGCTCCTTTTCTTTCTTCTCACATGAAAATGACCTTTACTAATCTGTGACTCCTGGTGACATTTTGAAGGGCACACAGTGGTATGCAGAAGCCACTGAGGAACTGATGGCACCCACACTTCTTCCAGAGCTTCACCTACTGAAGCAGGTAAAGCAAGTCTCCATGTTAGTGGAAAATCACCCAGTTTTTGTGTCACAAAGAGGACAAGAACAGAGATTGTGATTGATTTATTATTTTTTTTTTATTCCCTGGTCACCCTTAGCTTCACTCTGGACAGCGTTGTACCATTGTAATGCCTCCAAAGACTTGTGGAGCTGGAGCACTTGTTAAATTATGCTAAGTGCTTCTCTTTGGTCTTCACAGAATCAATCAGGTTGGAAAAGACCTCTGAGATCATCAAGTCCAACCTATGACCTAACACCACCATGCCAACTAGACCATGGCACTAAGTGACACATCTAGTCTCTCCTTAAGTAAAATTTAGATCTTGTGGCACTTAGTGCCATGCCAAGATCTTGATCTTGTTTAAGGAGAGCTCTTGATCAAGATCTGATCAAGATCCTGGTGCAGCAGGGAGTTCCCTGTGCCTGTTTCACTGTAGAACACATAAAGATAGATGCTTCCTCTGAATTTTCTGGGTGGGCAACACTAAAGGGGCCTAGAAAGACCTGTAGGCTTCTGTAAAAAAAACCTCCTAATTTAATGATTTTGGTTATAATTAGTAATAAAAATGCTTTTATTGACAGATCAGAGTGAAAGGACCACGGTACTGGGAATTATTAATAGATTTAAGCAAGGGAACAAACCACCTGCAGTAAGTATTCTTTATAATGCTTAACTGACTCATGACCTAGTAGTAATCTCTGTGGATGTTATTTTTCAACCCTCCCACGCTTTGGAAAGCAGCTTGGGTTTGGTCAGGTCACTGTTGTGCATCTGACAGCACTTTAGGGGGAAGAAAGAAACTGGGTAGTTGGTTTCACCTAGTGATGTGAATAATTCATGCAAAAAAAACAGGGGCAGGGGAAAACCTGATAGTAAAACCCACAGATATTGGCAGCAGGATTGAACAGCACCAGAGAGCAGCTCCAACTCGTGCGGTTTTAGTTTAGTTTTGACTTGGTGTGATGTCATGTTTCCCAGACTGTTGAGGCAGTAGGTAGCTGATTGTTGCTGCTCTGTGAAACACTGTTTCTCTGGTGTTTCCTCATGTTACAAACTACTCACTGTTTTTAACACAGTCAAAACGTCTTGGGCAGTTGTGAGAAACAGACATTTACCAGAATACAGGATCTGGAGGGGGGAAAATCATTCTCATCTTTGTACTTTGCAGTGAGCAGTAGAAGAAACCAGCTGCATCTTTTCTCACTAACATGGTTCTTGTAGCTGTTTTAAATGCCACTATTGAATCACAGAGTATTTAAGTTGAAAAAGACCTCTGAGATCATCAAGTCCAACCACCATGTCAGCAAGAAGGATAAATTAGGCACAGCACAGACACACGGCACATCTGTTGGTCCATGGAGAAAGGACCATTGGGTGCTGAGAGCTCATCCTAGAAGAATCATAGGATAGTATCATGGAATGGGTTGGGTTGGAAAGGAGCTTAAAGCTTATCTAGTTCCACTCCTGCCATGGGCAGGGACACCATACACTAGCCCAGATTGCTCCAAGCCGTGTCCAACCTGGCCTTGAACACTTTTGGGATGAGGCAGCCACATCTCTGGGCAACCTGTGCCAGTGCCTCACCACCCTCACAGGGAAGGATTTCTTCCATATATCTCACCTAAATTTCCCTTCTTTCAATTTGAACTCATTATTCCTTGCCTTATCCCTGCATTCCTGATGCAGAGCCTCTTTCCAGCTTCCTTGTAGGCCCTTTCAGACACTTAAAGGTGGTATGAGGTCTCCACACAATGTACACAAGTAGGACAGGGTTTAAATAACTAGGATGAAAAGCCTAAGGGTTGTTATTTAGGAGCTGTTGGAGTTATTTCCTTTTGAAGCTGCCTCCCTGTGTCCATGTGTCCTTGCAAATAAGCTCCCTTGTGCTATTCCAGGTCAATTCTTTCCAAGGGTGGCATCCTGTATGTAAAGCTGAGAGCTGGGCAGCTTTCCTACAAGGAGGACCCAATGGGCTGGCGCAGTCTCCTGGCACAGACTGTCACTCACCGCAACTCCGAGGCACGGGCGTTCAAGGTAGTGCTCCCAAACGGCTTCCCACTGGGAGTGTTGCCTGGAGAAAGGCTGAGGGAAGGAAGGCTGCTGGCTTTCATGGGGCAAGTGATGAGCTGGAGCTGAGAGCAGCCATGCAAAGGTGCATCTGTTGTGGGCAGACATGAGTGTTGGACACATTTTGCCCGTGATGTGGTTGATCACAGAAGCATTTTGGTTGGAAAAGACCTCCAAGATCGTGGAGTCCAGCCTGTAGATCATGGAGTCCAACCTTTGATGTGGGTTATAGTCTTCTGCTGGAAGGATTGTGTGTTAATTGCTGTTACTTTAGTGCAGTAAACCCGAAAAGTTTCTTTTAAGAGTGGTTTAATCTCTTGTTTTTGCAGCCAGAAGCCATTTCAGCTTTCACCTCTGATCCTGCTCTCTTCTCATTTGCTGATTATTTTTGCAAACCAGCTGTGAATATGGGCCAGGTATGATGTGTTGATGTGGACCAGCATGGATAAAAGGTGGGGAAAACCTGCCTTAAACTCCAGAGCAGAATTTAGCTGTTCAAGTAGGAGGAACAAGGAATATTCTAGGGGATGTTTTGTCATATTAAAGTGTAAATACAAAGGGGTAAAAGGGTGTTGAGCCTCTAATTTTTCTTGGGTTTGATATTGAGGTTTTATTCCTTATAATCCTTGAGGAACATGTTAAGCAATTCCAGAGAGCCTTGTCAGTGTCCTGAAGGATTTAGGGGAAGTCATGGAAGGGTTAAGGATTTTTTGCTTGATATTTCTTGGCTCAAAATGCTTTAAGGGGAGGGAATAAAACACAGTTTAAGGCACCTAAGGATGAAAACAAGCTGTGTGGTGTTCTCAGCTATCCCAAATTCCTGTGATCTCAGTGCACTCTAATGGAAGGAATGTGAAATCAGTTGTACCTGACACATGTCTTTGATCAGAAACAGGAAATCCTGGATCTCTTCTCTTCCATCCTTTACGAGTGTGTTACCCAGGAGAACCCAGAGATGCTGCCCACATACATATCCATAGATCAGGTGGAGTAAACTTTTTACTTTTCTTTTAAAGAGCACTTTAAAGCAAAAGTCGCTTTTTGGCCAAGAATGGTCAGAAGAGAGGACAGAAAGGAAGAAGGGGAGACAAGGGTTGGGTTTGAGGACTCATTTCCTTCATGTTTGACAGAAATGCATCATTCCTCCTCCAATTCCCACTCTCATGGTCATGTTTTGTTCCTCCTCTGGTTCCTGCTCTCACAGATGTTGTGTTTCCCCTTTTCTAGGCGGTGAGGAGGTTGGAAAGGAGAGAAATGTCAGAGACGTTCGAGCTATGGCAGATCAAGTTGGTGCTGGAGTTCTTCAGTTCCCGAAGTCACCAGGAGAGGATGAGCAGGAATCCACACCGAGGGCTCTTCATGAACTCTGAATTCCTACCTGTGATGAAGTGCACTATAGATAATTCTCTGGATCAATGGCTTCAAGGTAGAGAGATGACCTGACTCCAGTCCAGTGTTCCTCATGGAATCCCAGAGTGGTTTGGGCTGGAAGGGACCTTAAAGCTCATCCAGTTCCATGTCAGGGTCACCTTCCACTAGACCAAGTTGCTCCAAGCCTGATTCTTGCTGATCCAGGTTGACCTTTTCCTCAGAAGTATGGAAAAAGGGGAAGGGAAGGCATAAACCAACTTATTTCCGGTTTGGTGTGGAACATTCCCCGAAGAGTTCGGTTTATAGTTGCGGGAGGGTTAGGTGATGTTTCCCAGAGAAAATTTCTTCCTAATATTATACTAGGAGCATTTTCTACGAGCAAAAGTGAGGGGTGACTACAGCAGGGAACTGGGTGTAGTGTGGCCATGGCAGAAGGAAGGAGGTTGGCCAACCAGCCCTCAGCCAACCTTCTGTGAGGAGGTGGAGACTTTCAATGGGCTTTTTCCATGGAAATCCTATTTTCCCCCACAAATGCTTCCCTATTTTCACCTAGTGTGCCTTGTCTTGCAGCTGGAGGGGATGTCTCACTGCATTCCTACCTGAGTGGGCAGCCCACAGATGAATCCCAACTGAGCATGCTGGCCTGCTTCCTCATCTACCACTCTGTCCCCACTCCAGCTCAGCTGGCAGCTGGAGGCTTGGAAGGTGAGACTAGAGTTAGGATCTAGGGAAATCCTTTCACTAGGCAGCTTTTCCTTGCCCTCCAAGGATACCCCAGTCCTCTGCTCTCCTGAAGTTTCACAGGTAAAAGAACCACAGCTGGACCTCAGTTTTGGGAGCTCTGTGCCTTGCTTGGGGCTGTGACAGGAATGTCACCACCTCGGTGGGGAGAGGGATCTGTGGCTGAAGGCTTCCTGGTGCCCATCCTGGGAATCCTGTGCTGGCCACACATCCACCTTGGATGGTTTCCTGTGTCACACAGGGGTGTTCTCACTGTGGTGTTCTTCCTGATGGAATTCAGGATTTCTGATGGTTTTAATGTATCAACATACTCCTTAACCAGCATTGGCACAAACAGATCACTGTGAGAACAACTCCAAAGCTCCACCACGTTCTCCCTCTATTCCAGCTCTTTTTTAGGCAAGTCTTACACCACCACTTGCTTATTTTCCTTCTCTTTTTTAATCTCTTTCAGGCAGCACAAACTTCTCAGAGCTTCTGTTGAAGTTCAAGCAGTTGCACATGCCAGTGCGTGCGCTGCTGCGACTCGCTCCCCTGCTCCTCAGCAACCCCCAGGCCATGGTGCTGTAGCCCACTAGCACCACCCAAAATGTCCTTCGTTTTGTATGCTCTCCAACCTCAAACCCATCAAACCACCCATCCCCAGGTGTGGCAACTGTGACCAGGAGTTATTTATAAGTTGTTCTGATGAATTGTAAAGCAAAGTCATAATAAATTTACTTTTGTAACTAAGGTTGTTTCTAAACATGTCTCTTTTGTGGGGAATTCTCACAACACCTTGGCTGGGAACTGGGCCTTCTCCTTGCTTTTTGAACTCCTTTGCTTGGAATATATCTTAAACCACTTCCAGGAGGTCCTGGAGAGTGTAGGCAGCCTGGAAGATGCCAAACTTGCCTTTCCCCTTGGGTTGAAAGAGAAGGTGAGCCAAGTGCCAGTCCTGCTTTTCAAGAACTGGCAGGATCTTGGAGTTTCCTCCATGGGATTGACTTATTTTTGTCTCAAAGGCTGTGCCCAGCTCCCCCACTGAGTGTAATCCTCACCACTATGCTGTTTACATCTCTCTTTTTCCCTCCTCTTTTTCTAGTCTTTGTTTTGCAATTAGTCGGTGGCTGCTGAGCAGCTCTGGTTCCATGTCCATTCTGACCTTTCCAGGTGCTTAATTCTATCAAACAGGTGGAATTCCTCCAAAAAAAGCAGCCACAGATTGAGTGGTTACTACTCATCCAAAGGGTTGGATTCTGGTTTGCTTATTCTCATTCCAAATTTAATCTTATTCCATGAGATTTGTGCTGATCTCTCCCTGTGTTTTCCCAAACTCTTGAGAACATGAGCCAAGGGATTTTGCAGAGGATGGAG
Source organism: Acanthisitta chloris (assembly GCF_000695815.1). Lineage (NCBI taxonomy): Eukaryota > Metazoa > Chordata > Aves > Passeriformes > Acanthisittidae > Acanthisitta > Acanthisitta chloris. The sequence continues at coordinate 28,288 of NW_008651259.1, forward strand.
GAAGACAACCAGGAGTGATTAAAAAGAGAGGAAAAGTACAAAAATTATATAAACTACCTGATGTTATTAAAAAGCACGTTTAATGTATATTAACTGAGGTTTTCGGTGTCCTGAAGGAAACAGAGCCTATGACAAATTCCAGCCCGCATCCCCTTTTTTTAAGCTGCTCAGAAGTTGCTCTAATTTAATAAATTAATACAATTAAATTAATTGTACTTTAATTTAACACACCTACTCCAAAGGCACCTTCTTTCTGGGAGTTAAACAAACTCAGGAACAGAGGGAAAAATCACAGGAGCTGCAAGGTCCTGGATGTTCCTTCTCCTGGAAGCTGGGTGCAGCTTAGGGAAGTTGTTCCTGCTAAACTGGGGGAAATGGGAAGCATGAAGGGCTCACTTCCCAAAGAGAATGAAACTGGGTTTTCATGGAACCCCACACTGGTTTGGGTTGGCAGGGAGCTTAGAGCTTATTTAATTCCAACCCCCTGCCATGGCAGGGATAACTTCCACTAGCTCAGATTTCTCCAAGCCCTATCCAGCCAGGCCTTGAACACTTCCAGGGATGGGGAACGGGATTCACCCTGACTTTTCTGAGGACAAATCGTTTTCTGCCTCCTCGACCCCCGAATAAATCTCCCAGAGAGAGAGCAGGTACTGCAAATAGTGGATTTGGGACAAAAAGCTGAGAAACCTGAAGGTGTGCTTATGCATGGATCCATAGGGTTTATCCCGCATTCCCAAGCACTTACAACAGGATGCTCCTGCAGATGCTGCCTGGTGGCCTGGCAAGCTGTAAGGTGAAGATGCATTTTACCATGAGTAAGACGAAAAAAAGATACATAAAGATGAAGCAAATACGCTTTAGCAAAGAGTTAGGGGCTGGGATGCTCCCAGCTCTAGCTGGACGCTGGGAACGCACCTTGGGAGTGGGAGGCGAGTGCATGGGCGCGTGTGTGGGCGCAAGAGCCTCTTGTGAAGAGCCCCGAGGCTTCCTGTTTCCTTTTTGAGCTCGAGCAGAATTTGAAAGCAGCCGC
>NW_008651259.1:29425-29888 GCF_000695815.1 Acanthisitta chloris
GGCTGCCCCCGCACGCAGGGTAAGCTGCTGTTTCCTTTGCATCCCGTTTCCAGCGCTGGTTCCTTTGGCTGCTGCCAGGAATTGCGGAAAATAGACGTGGAATAGTTTGCGAGTCGTTACGTGCTGCGTCCTGCGCTCCCAAGGGGAATATTTCGGGGGTCGTGCTGGCGGCTGGTGGGTTTGGGGCTTTGCCTCGTCCTGCAGCCAGAGCGTGTGTTGCTCCCGGGCGGGGTGGGATCTGAGGGGAAGCCCTGGCTGTGGTGGGTGCTGGCAGGGATTGAGGGCAGCAGCCCTGCTCAGGGCGGAGATGCGGGGAGGTGGGGTGTGGAGGTTCTTCCCTCCCACACCGGGGTCCTGCACCTGGATAACTGGAACGAACTGCCCAGAGAAGCTGTGGATTCCCCATCCTTAGAAGTGTGCCAGGCCAGATTGAATGAGAGCAACCTGGTCTAGTGGAAGGTGT
>NW_008651260.1:0-2159 GCF_000695815.1 Acanthisitta chloris
CAAAGAATAATTTTAATGACATGGTATCAGGAATTAGCTAAGGTTCTGGGAGAACTACAGTAGCATTGTTCATTGGGTAATTAGCTACTTAACTCTCCTGGAAATGACATTGCACTAATACAACTATATTGTTCTAGTTCCAGCACTAACTTGGGGTGTCTGTACTGCACTCTATTGCTTGCACCTTATTTTTTTCTTTTGTGCAAGGAAGACCTTCCTCAGATTAGATGGCAGTCTGGCATCATCTTTACAACATATGACCTTATATGTTGCTTGTCTTTCTTAGTTTTGTTTTCTATTCTGACATATTTTAGAGTTTACTGATGTTTCTTTAATTTCTTTATTGCATGGCTCTTTGCATGTTAGTAATATGTCTTTCCTCGGGCCCTTCTCATTTCAAGGTTCTCTTTCCGAAGATATAAGATGGAGCCTATTTGGTCTCTTCCTGTAAATATCTATGCTGTATACTTGCATGTAATATTTTTCTTTTGCTTCTGAATGTATGCTGGTTAATTTATTTGGTGATAAATAGTTCTGTATTCTTACCAGTGACTTTGCAGTAGTGGTTTGGGCTGAAATCTTGGAAGCATTTTTGCATGACTCACTTAAGCAAGCTTCCGTGGTAACTGAATACTATACTGAACTGCATACTGCTACATCTTCAAGTTTTGGTATGGTTAATGTCTTGTTTCTTATGAAGACTGATATAAGCTTCTGTTGCAGTGAAAATAAGGATATAGCTCCTCTAAACATTTCAAAGGAAAGCAGAGGCAATGTGACAGTAGAATCATATAATCATTGAATGGCTTGGGTTGGAAGGGACCTTAAAGATCATCTAATTCCAAGCCCCCTGCCATAGGCAGGGATGCCTTCCACTAGACCAGGTTGTTCAAAGCCCCATCCAACCTGGCCTTGAACACTGCCAGGGTTGGGGCATCCACGACTTCCCTGGGCAACCCGTTCCAGTGCCTCACCACCCTCACAGCAAAGAATTTCTTCCTAACATCTAATCTGAACCTATTATTTCAGTTTGAAGCCATTCCCCCTTGTCCTGTCACTACAGTTCCCAATGAAGAGTCCCTCTCTGGCTTCCTTCTAGGCCCCTTTCAGATGCTGGAAGGTTGCTATAGTGTCCACGCAAGCTTCTCTTCTCCAGGTTGAACAGCCCCAACTTTCTCAGCCTATCAATAATGTTTCAAATTATCAAGGGCAAGCCCAGCAGAGGGTCACCAAGATGGTCAGGGGGCTTGAGCACATGACATGCAACGAGAGGCTGAGAGCTGGGTTTGTTCAGCCTTCAGAAGCGAAGGCACCAGGAGATGTTATTTCTGTCTGTAACTATCTGACCAGAGGATACAGAGAAAATGGAGCCAGACCCTTCTCGGAGATGCACAATAGTAGGATGGGAGGTAAAGGACACATGCTGGAACACAGGAAATTCTGTTTAGATATTAGGAGTTTGTTTGTTTGATTTTATTAACCATGACACTCATGTTCAAATACTGGAACAGGAGTCCACACAAGATTCTTTGATCTTCTGAACCCCACTGCCATGCGCGCGTGCCCACCCACGCACGCTCTCTGCTATAATACCTTCATCTAACAATTAAGATGAAACTACATAAAGAGTGTAGTAGAGGTGGGTTTGTTTGGTTTTAAACTTGAGAAGAATAGGTGATGGCAAATCTTAATCTGCCCAGGATTTACATGCTCCCTAAAACAGAGTTCTTGAACAGAAAAGACATGAGGATAGATTCAAGTTGAATAAGAAAACTTTGGTTAAGGGTCCTTTGTAGAAGTTGTCCACACTAAACCCATCATAAAGAATGTTATTTTGAATAAATTAAAGGAACCCCATTGGTTCCCACATAAGTGAAGTTCAGTGGAGCTTTTAGAATTTCTACTATACTCAGTCTCATGATTTATGTACAGAAATTGCTCTTCCTGCCATGCAAGAAGTTTGCTGGGATTGTCACTTCCACCTAACCTCTTCCAGAAGTTAAGGAGTTTAGGATTTTTGATTCCTTGAGCACACAGCGGGAGAGTTCCCTGTTGAATATACTCAATGAAGGCTTTCCTACAGTCAAAAGTTGCATCAAGAAACTGTCTCGTACAGAAGCATAGAACTTGGCCAATGCATTTACCTGGCCAAGAGCTGT
>NW_008651261.1:0-1300 GCF_000695815.1 Acanthisitta chloris
CACCACAACCACAGCCAAACCAGAACCTACAGCACCAGCACACACCACAGCCAAACCAGAACCCACAGCATCAGAGCCCACCACAGCCAAACCAGAACCCACAAAACCACTGTCTACTACAGCCAAGCTACCACCCAAAACCACACTTCCAACCACAACCACAGCCAAGCCACCACCCACAACCACAGCCAAGCCCAAACCCCCAACACTAGCACCCATCACAACAGCCAAACCAAAACCTGCCACCACACTCCCACCAACAACCCCAAGCAAGCCAAAACTCACAACAGCAGCAGCCACTGCAGCCATGGCCAAGCCAAAACCCACTTTTCCAGCAATCACCAACTCTACAGCCAAGCCAAAGCCCACCATGCTAATGACCACCATGCCAAAACCCACCACAACAGCCAAGCCAAAGCCCACTACACCAAAACCCAACACCACAACCACTGCTACTAAGCCAACACCCACCACACCAAAACCCACCACCACTACCACCAAGCCAACACCCACCACACCAAAAGTCACTACAGCCAAGCCAAAACCCACCACAGCTATGGCCAAGCCAACACCCACCACACCAAAACCTACCACAACTGTGGCTAAGCTGAAACCTTGCACAGCCAAGCCAATCCCTACCATACCATCTACCACCACTACAGCCAAGCCAACACCTGCTGCTACAACACCAGCACCAACCACAACAGCAAAGACACAGCCAAAAACCACCACAAAGCCAGACCCTGAAAGACTTGATCCTACTGAGGCAACTGGGCTAACTCTTAGCTTTGAGCCCACGTTAGACACAGATTCTAAAGTATCTCCAGAGGGAGACACTGGAGAGTCTGTGAGCTCCTTCACCACAGAGGATCCAACCTTATTAGAAAGCATGGGCACAGCCCTCAGGCCCAAATCAGTCCCAGAAACAAATCAAGGTGCCAAAGAGGATGGAAAAGAGAAATCAGCCTTTTCCAGTCCACCTCCATCCCTCAGCCAAGTTGTTCCAGACATCAAGTTAGGTTTCAATAGAGCTGAGCTCATAACCCCCTCCAAGTCAGTGGTCCTCAGCCCCGAAGAGCCCACCTTCTTACGCTTAACATCATCCTCCAAAGACAAAAAAGGGCAGAGCCCACATTTCCAGACCTCCCTCTCAGGTAAGGTAACCGTGGGGTCTGCCCTGGCATGGACTCTTGAATGTTCAGTGATCCCCAAGCAGCATGGAGAGAGCTTGGGAGGAACAGTGTCAGACTGGTCCTTTGGATCCTCCTATCACATCTGGCACCAAGCCTGGTCCTCACTC
>NW_008651261.1:1324-2151 GCF_000695815.1 Acanthisitta chloris
TTGGATGTCTCATCCCTGAAGCATGGGCTTGTTCCCAGTCTGCTACCACTAACCCACAGCCTGTCACACCTTCTCTGGGTCACAGCATTGCTGCCTCACACCTCACAGTGCCTCAGGGCATGTCACTGACTGACTGAGCAGGAGTTTCTCTTTGGTCCAGATCTTCCCCTCTGACTCCACATTTTCTTCTCTTCCTTTAGTATCTGCCCTGGACTGGACAGAAAACCAGACAAACATGGATCAGACCTCATCTGGAGCTCCCAGGAGCAGTCTGGGGCTTTTACTCCTCCTCCTACCCAGTGCCATCCTGGTGGGCCTTCTGCTTTGAATGGTCTTTCTCAGCTCTCCCTGCACCAGTCACCAAGGCTTTCTTTGCAAATTCAGAAGACACCTTGGACAACTCAGGCTGAAGTGATCTCTTCCTACACTGCCTTATCTGCTCCAGCCCCAGCGAGCCAAGGGCAGCTGCAGTCCCATGGGATCTTGGTGCCCTTCCTGAGGAGACCCAAGGGCAGGAGGGTGTCTGCCATAATGCTGACAACCTTGGATGCTTCTCCTCTCTTTCCAGCCAGCCTGGGCTTCTGTTTCCTTTCCAAACTGGAAGTGGTGAGCTCTCCCACCCACCTGTGTGGCTGGCAGGCCCTGCCACACCGGGACAGCAGGATGACTTGGAAACTGAAGTGGCAATGGGACATGATCGTTGTTTTTTGTCTGCAGACAAAATGTGGTGGTTGGGTTTGGGGTTTGTCAGGATGAGCTTCTAGCAGAAATGCTCTTTTCCCCTCCTAATGTGTCTGTTTGTCTCAATTTTGGACAAGTTTCATCTC
>NW_008651261.1:2168-4282 GCF_000695815.1 Acanthisitta chloris
TTTTTTCCCTGTTTCCTTCCTAGCTATGGCCAGTACTACCCAGATGTATTCCCTTCTGATCCTCACAACTCTGTACCTCTTTCCTCCTCCCTCTCTGCTGCTCTCTGCCTCAAATCCCATTCCTCAGCTACTCCATTGCATTGGCTTTATTTTACGCCTGTGCCTGCACCTGTGTGCACACACAGAAGAGAAACCTTCAGCAGTAAGAGGAGCCACCAGCTCCTTCACACAGCTTTCCCCTGCATGGCCTCCTTCTTTGCTTAAGTTCATTGAACTGAAATGTATTAAAAGTATTTGAATCTAAATGCAGATCCCAATTGAGATATAATTCATGTGTGGTAGAACCTGGTCCAGGGGAAACAAGTCACTGTGTGTGTTGGTACAATCTGAGCTCAAGAGAGCCAAGTGATGATGTTAGAGTTTATTGGTGGCTCCAGGACTTGTTGCAGGAGCACTATCATTGTCTGGGACACTGTTTTGTTCCTCCTCACTTCACCTGAGTATTCCCAGTCAGGTGTGTTAAGGATGTGACAAGCTTTGCAGACTGGTGGAAAGAAGAGAACTAGGAGATACAGACCCTTCTCTGGTCATTGCATCCTTTGATTTCTTAAACAGATGAGGTAGAGGATGACCTGAAGGCCTTTCTCCATATCCTTCCACCTGCTGCTCTGTCCTGTGCATCCCCAGAGCATGCACTGAATAAATCCTGTTGTGAAAATCTGTGTGGGGTGTGCAGTGTCTTTCTGGGGGATCCAGAGCCTGGGGAGCTGCTTCTTATACCTGTAAAGTGCTCTTGAGGGTGTGTTTAGGTAGAATTGCTAAAAGGCCACATGATTTCTAAGGGTGCTGAAGGGTTTTTTGGGTTTCCAAAAGCATCCAGGTAATGCTTTTTGTAAGGGTGTAACTTCGTGGTTTTAAATGTGTGTAAAAGGAGCAGGAGGAGGGGACTGAGGGTGATGGAGGGATTGAGAATGGTGGAGGAATTGAGGAATTGAGTTTTCCCTGAGTACCCAGCTGAGTGTAAAGCAGAAGTGTGTCCCCACCAGGAATATCCAGGCAAGGGAAGCAAGAGGAAAAGAGCTCAGAGTGAAAAAAGGCATCAAAACTGAGGCTGGAGTGCTTCTGGCTCCCTGTTTTAGGAGGCACAGCACCAGCCTCTCACCCCCCAAACACAGCCATGTTCATCTTTGCAGCACAGAAAGAAGTTAATACAGGAGTATATCCCCAGATCCCATGTTTCTGCAGCATTTTCACTTCAGAACATCCATCTGGGATCAGCATGTGGGGAAAAAAGCATCATGAGACAGAAACTCCCAACACAGCAGCGACACTGCCCTTTGCTTTCTGCTTTTCCCCATCCTTCTATCCTTGCCTTTTGGGGCAAAGCTGCCCTGCAGATCCACATCTCCCTCCTCCCCCAGGAAAGCAGCTGCCTGAGGGATGTTTGCAGGTCACAGTCCCACCAGCCCAGCGAGGGTGACCAGCAGATGGCACTGGGAGAGACACTGCTGAGAACTGGGCAGCTCTGAACTCACCACGCTGAGCCCTGCCCAGAGTCCAGAGCTTTATTTAATCACCAGCTTCAGATGGAGTTAAGAATCAGATTAAAAATAACCTCCTGCTCAGGTGCTGTGGCTGCTGCTTGCTCTCCTTGCAGGCTGAGCTCCTGCTGCTGAGCTGCTTTGGGGGGAAAATCCAGCCTGGAGTTAGGGAGAGATGATAAAACCTGAGCAGCTGCTGCTCATCTAGGGTAAGGGGAGAGGGGTCAGAGCTGGGAGAGCACTAAAGGAGCATGTCTGGTTTTGCATCTGGTTGAAGGAGAAAGTAGCAGGAATTCCCTGCAAACAATTAAAAGAGCAGAAAATCCTCCAGCAAAATCAGGGCAATTGGGGAACACCTGAATTTTGGCAGTGCTGGAACCCTCACCCTGCTGAGAGCCATCAAGGCATCAGAATGATTCTAGGATTGAAGTATTTGATCATCATTTTGGGGCTAATGAACCTTGTGAAAACGGGTTTGTTTTCCTTAAGGTTTGCCTGGTGCAAGGGGAGAGAGGTCAGAGCTGGGAGAGCATTTCAGGACCATGTCTGGTTCTTTGGGAGAAGGCAGCAGGA
>NW_008651261.1:4310-10423 GCF_000695815.1 Acanthisitta chloris
AGCAGAAAATCATTACTCCTCCAGCAAAATCAAGGCAATTGGGAACACCTTATTTTTGGCAGTGCCAGAATCCCCACCCTGCTGACACCCCCCAAGGGAAAATGGTGCTTCTTGCTAATTAAAACCCACCAAGATATTTGTAGGATTTAAGTATCTGATCATTATTTTGGGGCTAGTGAACCTTGTGAAAACTGTTGAGGTTTTTTTCCCTTAAGCTTTTGACTTCTGGAGACACTTGCACTGTTGTGCAAGGACCTATTTATAGAGTTCCTTGCAAGAGAGAACTCAAAACCAGGAGGAAATCCTCTTTTTCCTCTTCCCTCTGCACCCCAGGACTGCAGGGCTGAGCTTGTCCACACAAGCATTTGGGGTGGTTTAATTTAATTTAATCTAATTCAGTCCTAACTCAGGGGGTTCAAGCAAGGGCAAGGCTTGGTGTGGTGCACAGGGGAGGACACATCATTCAAGGGAGACATTTGCAGCACTTCTGCTCCATTTCTGGGGTTGGCAGGGAGGATGCTTTGGTACTGGGATGACTCTTTGGGCTGGAGAAAGGAGCCAAGACCCTGGTAGAGATGCTGCCAGGTCCTTGCAGCCCCTTGGCTATGTGTGGTGGGAGGAGGAGAAGGCATTAACCATCAGCTGTGATGAGGTGGGTTAAAATTATGGGTTTTTATAAGGCCTGGCTGCTGCACCAGCCTCACCTGCTTCTTCCCCCACCCTGGGCCCAGTTTCCCAGCAGGGAAAAGGATGTACTTGCTGCTGGTTGAGCAAGTGGCTGTTGTTTGGCTGAAGCTCCCCTGAATATGGTGAGTCAGAAAGGTTGGGATGTGCACATACACTGTCTAGGGGGGTTTGCATTTGGGGTTATGTTGTTTGTAGGTCCCTTGAGCTGCCAAATATTCCCTCAGAGTATTTGGGTTGAAAGTGCTCTTATCCCACAGTGTCCTGGGGATGCTGGGAGAGGGAAGTCACCTTGCTTGATCTTACTTCTCTGCTTTTTTGCTCCAAAAAGGTGTGTGTCCCTCTATGCTATTGTGGGCAGGGATGGCATTGCTGCCCCACTCAGATGTGCTGTGGGTTCCTGGCCAGAGAGTCAGGTGAGTGTCCCAGGTATCCATTGATACAAGCTCACCCAGCCTGCTCACCCTCCTCCTGGGCAAAGACTGCCCTTCCCCTTATGCCAAGAACCATTAGAGAAGGTCAGTATTTCCTTGGCTGCTTTCTGAGCCCTAGATGGGATTTATCAGAGACCAGACCATGGGTTAGCAGAGACTGGAAGTCACTGCAATCTCCTGTTATTGGTATGAGAGTTATAAACATGCTTATAGCAAGGACTACCCAAGGCAGAGCTGCAGCCTTTGAGCTGCCTGAGGATGAGGAAGCAGACTGGGGCTTCATGTAGGACTTGTGTTGACCCAGGAAAGCACCTACTGACAGCCAAAATGGATAGTCTCAGCTGTTCAACAGTCTGCCCCACATCCTCATTATGTCCTGGCTGTGGCTTCCCTTTCATGCTCAGGCTTTTTGTCAAACAGAGAATTTGGTCAGACAGGAACAGTGGCCACCCCCTCCAGATGTCCCAATTCACCAGCCAAGCTCACTTCAGGGCAATAAAAAAAAAAAGAGACACTGTTTTAAAACAGTCAAAACAAGTTTATTTTCACAGGAGAATATCTTCAGTAATATTTTATTCATGGCTCCCAACTCACACAGTTTCACTGCTTGAGATTCTCTGCATTCATATCAGTACCACAGAGGGAGACTGAGCTGATTCCATCTGGGACACACAGGATTAGCTCTTTTCAAGGGGATACCTCTTCAATATGAAGTGGATGTGCTGCTCCATTCCCATCCTTGTGGTGCTATTTTGGTGCCTCCCAAGCAATTTGTGGGCAGGAGCTCTGCCCCTTAGCAAACAGCTAGAGGATAATAATGTAGCTAAGAGCACCAGGCTGTAGTTTTGCACAGCAAGTTGCCAGGACTGCTGAAAAGCCAGATTTATGGAGAGAGGGCTGCATTCCTTCTCTGCTAGACACTGAGACATCCCCACCCAGCAGCTGTGTCCCAGCCTCGCTGCAGCTACGCCCTGGCCCAAGGAGCTGCTTCGTTTTGGGGATTCCTAAGGCACCAACAGTCAGCTCTGGCTCTCTCTCTGGGTCTGCTCAGGGTGAAATTTGAGGGCTCCAGTTTCTCTTTGCAGCTCTGTCCTTCCCACTTCACCTGAGAAGGTGTCCCCTGCTTGCCCTCGCTCGCCGCTGTCTCGGGTCTCACGCGTCTCCCTGGCACTGAGATGGTCGTGATAGTGGCCTGAAATGGCCTTTGGTCTTGCAGAACTGATGCAGCACTGATCGTGTTACAGCTCCACTCATGGTCCTGAGCTTACTGACTTTGGAAAGTGGCAGAGGGATAGTCCCAACTGCTCCAAAGAGAGAGAAGAATTAACAATTCCCCGTCCCTTGCCAAGGGACAGAGCTCTCAAGCGTGACATCTCCTCATATGTCTGTGAGCACGTGAGAACCCAGAAGGATTAAGACTTGTTCCCTCTGGTTCATGTCTCTTCCTTACCTGTCTCTCCTCTAGGACAAGGTTTTAGCCTGACTTGTTGGTTTATTCTATGTAAACACTCAGGAGCCTTAACATCCTTGCCAGGGTTTGCATGGAAGTGAGTTAGATTGATAGGGATTATCAGGTCAGAAAGAACCACCCTCTAACTCTATACCATGGGACAGCTGGGAATGTGTCCAAAACGGAATGCACTTCCCGAGCAGAGGCCAACCAGCCAGATCTGATCAGCTCCCAGGGCTCTGAGTCCACAGGCTCAGCTTGCCCTTGGATGTACTTCTTAACCCAACCTTCAAATCTGGGGGCAACACACTAAAATCATGAGCTCTGCTCTATCTATTTGTACCAAAGCATCTCCACCCCCCCAGACCTGAGGACAGACCAGGAAAGAACAGCACATTTAAACATTTTACAGCTTGAGCCCATCTCCTGCAAAAAAAAAAAAAACTAGCATCAAGTAGAATTAACACCAGGAGGTGATGCACAGACTCATTTCACTGTTTCTTTTGGACTCAGCAGAGGTGGATTCTCTGTAAGCAGGTGGCTCCATACTCATATGCCTGAGGCACAGAGCAGCTCCTGGAAGAATGCAATCCTGGATGCTCTAGGAGAAAGACTCAGAATAGTACAACAATGCCATGCTGTGTCTTTTGGATCCTCATCAGCAAGAAGTGATGCCTCAGAAGCTCCTCCAGTGGTTTTGCTGCTCTTTAAGGAAGGCAATAGACTGTATAGTTATCACCTGAAATGGGATCAAATCCCTCCCACCAAACTATACAACCTACTACCTCACCTCCACAGAGCAGTACAGAGGACTTGCCTGGACCATGGAGGGATCACCACCTTTGCTTTACTTGCACACCTGACTCCATGCTTGGTGGAGAAGTATGATGAGAATTGAAGACCTGACTGTCTCCTTAGGAAAGACAGTAGATTGTATAGTTAGCTCAAAGGGAGGACCAGACTCCACAACTATTCAATCTACTACCTCAGCCTCAAGGACAGCTTGGGACCATGGCAGGCTAAGGTGTTGAGATGTTCCTTATCCAAGTAGCAGCTGCTCTGCAGATCCTGCAAAGAGAAATGCATGAAAAATCATCAAAATTCATAACGTCAGGAAAAAGGAGTCATATCCAACCTTATCCTGGAGCTCCTTTTCCTTCTTTAAACCTCCTTCAGTCCACTTGGGCTATACCTTATCCTTTGGCTGCAAACTTTATGCCCCCAAGGGCACAGGGAAGCAGCAGCCCTGCCCTTGGAACTCAGGGCCACACATGCAGACAGCACAGCTCTGGTGAAACTGCAGCAAAGCCAAGTACACACACACAACACAGAGCCAGGCTGACCTCACCTCCTGAACACACAGCGTATCTAGAACAAACCTGCCAGACCAGATAAGAGAATCCATCAATTTAGCTGCTGTGCACTCCAGGGAATTGAGCAGATTAGAAATAACTGAGTACAAGGAAGCTTTTAGGCTGCAAATGTAATGGTATCGAGTACATCAAGGCAGATCTCATTTCCTAAACAAATGAGTGCAACATGCAGCCCTGGTGTCCCTCTAATGCTACAGCCCAGGCAGTATTAGCATGGATTCGAGACAGACTGGCTTCCCCCCAAGCCCTTGGCTCACCTTCTGAGACTTTCTCCTTCTCTGTACACCCAAAGACAGATGCAAGGTATTAAGTTGGTAGTTTGAAAGAAACGTGTGAGGTTCTTTTGCAATGAGCAAGAATTCCCCTTGGAGATTAAAGGAAGCCATAACGATGAGGGAGCCACCAGTAGCACACCAAGCTCTGCATGTGCAGCACAGTGAGACCCAGAGGAAAACTTCCCAAGGGAGCTCAGCAGGAGATGTCTCCAACCTCCCCAAACGTCTGCTGAGTGCTGTGGTGGGAGAGGAGGAGGCTAAGGCAGAAGTCCCCAAAGGGATGAAGGCTGCCTAATGATTTGTGCTTCCACAGCTAACAGGCAACAGCCTGAATAAGTGAGATTCCCAAAGGTTTGGTGAAGTAGCTGGAATCCTTAGGAGAGTTCAAGACAGCCTGGGGTTCAAGGGTATCTTTGCAGCAAGGTTTGGGGAGTGCCCTGTTCCTTTGCAGAGCTATCCACAAGTTTTCCTCACTGGCATCCAACACAGCCCAGGTAGTTCTCTTAATTTCCTTTGACAAACTGATCCTTCACAAGGAATGACCCACTGTGCCAGGCCATCTGGTCCAGGCCTCTCCTGGTGTGACAGGGTATAAACAGTGTCAGAAAATCAATGTGGCAGGACTGATTCCTGCAGCATTCGAGTACCTGCAGCCCATCCACAGTGCCAAGAACCTCACATCCCAAACAGCCTTCTGACAGGAAATATTATTCTCCCTGGTTTATTTGCATAGAAAGTGATGCCCAGAGGTTGCACATCCCTCTTCAGCACATGCAACACCAGCCAGAGCTCTGATGAATCATAGAATCAAGCAGGTTGGAAGAGACCTCAAAGATCATCGAGTCCAACCCTACCATGGTTACTAGACCATGGCAGTAAGTGCCACATCCAGTCTTGTCTTGAAAACCTCCAGGGATGGTGAATCCACCTCACTCTGTGAGGTGACAACCAGGCTCAAAGGTTCATCCAGTCTGTCATAGACCATTCAGCTCCTCAGGGACAGAAGTGTTAGCTTAGACTAAAGTGTTTAAGCTTCCCAGAAATGAGGCTAGTGCCACAGGCATCAACCAGAAGGGACCAGAGTGGCAAGAAAACCAGTGGATGCTGCACTGGTTGGTAGAGAAGTGGGGAGGTGGGTGATTCCCAGGTGATGCATAGAGGCAGAGGATGCTCCTCTTCTCCAAAGAGACTTGTGACAGTTGACCTGGAGGAACAATTTTTCCTGATCCCCAATCTGGTGGCTTTTATTGCTTTAAGCCTCTCAGCCAGATGTACAGCCCAGACCCTTAAAAGGTCACTCAATACCATTGTAGAGAACAGGTATTTGGCCCAGCTCAAACTGTGGGTGGGAAATTACATTAAGTAACTCCAAGTTCACATAGATGTAATTATACAGAGAGAGAGAAAAAAAAATCCCTTCTGACTTCTATAGGTAATTCTGAAAACAGAAGATTTAATTATAATAATTGTCTTAATGAGTATAGGTTTCAGGAATACCCAGCTGCTGACTCTGCAATCCTGATCTTGCCAGGATCTGTGAAGAAGAGTCAAACAGGAGGATCTAGAAACACTCTGCCCAGTAAGGATCACTAGGAGCATCCTACCCTTAGTATCACTGTCACACCTTGTTTGTCCTGTACAAATTGCAGTGACAGCAAGTCACTCTCCTGCTGGTTTGTGATCTAAACCCTCAAGACAAAGGATGAGGAAAGAAGAAGCATAGAAGTGCCCAAACTTGCCAAAGATCACACAGTGAGTCCATGGTAAAGCCTTGGGGAGTTTGGCTGCAGCCTCTGGTCACACTGCCAGGGCAATGGTTTACCTGGAGCAGCTTAACCAGGTTAGGACAGGATCATATCCACTTCTCCTGACTGACAGAGAGGGGAAAGCGTGATGT
>NW_008651261.1:10442-15849 GCF_000695815.1 Acanthisitta chloris
AAAATCATAGATCCTGGGAGAGAGAGGATCACACACACACTGGCTAACAGCTCAATGGGAAAACCCTGCTGGGGCTTCACACAGAGGCATGATGAATTAGTCATGTACTCATGCAGCAGATTTGAGCAAACTCTGTATTTACTGAGATTCTCAGCAAAAACTCCCATGGCAATCACCGAAATGAGCTGTGTTCTGCACTGCTTTCCACACATGGAGCCTTTCCCCCCTGGCATATCACGGCTGAAACTTAGGTCTACAAGTGCCTGGATGCAAAACTCTGGATGAAATAGCCACAGGGTCTGTAGGAGTCCATACTCAAAGCCTCTTGCTGCCTCCTGAGTGATTTCAGCCCAGTTTTTGGGGTACTTGATTGCCAAGAACTGAATCTCTTTGAAAAACAGCATTTTCTGGGCAGGCCTTAAGGAAACAGCCCTGGAATTTTCCCTTTCCAGGTTCATATGAATCCTTTAAAATTGGTCAAATTTGACTTTTGTGAAAACACTTGATCAGACTCTGAGTAAAATTGGTCAAATTTGACTTTTATGAAAACACTTGGTCAGTCTCTGAGAGACTGCAGGAAGGTCCCTGTGCTCAGAGAGTGTCACCACATGGTCCTACTGTCTAGAGGTGCTTGGAGGGGTGAGGAAAATCGGCAGGTAAAGGTTTAATATGTTTGGAGAGATGAGGAAAATCGGCAGGTAAAGGATGAATATGTTTCTTCCCAGCAAGACCCTCCAGGCTGGTGTACAAATGGCATTTCCAGTCCAGCTTTCAGGCTCTTTTTGGGATCAAGAGGTGACCTGAATTGCTCCTCATTTAGGAGGGCTCAGGGTGGCTCATGATGACCAGCTGATCAGACAACCCAAGCTGGCATCCCCCAAATTTCAAAGCATCTGCAGACCAAAGCTGCCCAAGCACAGCCAAGTCTCTGCCTTTGCAGCAGGGAACTTGCCTCAGAGTGTAGCTTGGAAACCCTCCGAAGCTTTGAAGAGCTGATCTGGTTTATTAAGGAGCACTGAATGAAATGGAGGAGGGGGGAGGAGGAAACCAGAAAACAACAAAGTCTCTCCTTTAAAAGCTGACACAGCTTTCAGCCTTTGTGTCGCCGCGGTCCCACGCGCCGGTGCCAAGACATGCCAGGGACAAGGCATTTCCCAGTGGGAAAACAGGGCCCTGAGTCTCCAGGAGGCTGTTGAGCCTCCAGGGCCATGGGCTGGGCTGGGGCAGGAGGAGCTCAGAGCTCCACGAAGCCTCGTCCGGCGCCGGCGGCACCAAATGGCTGACTGCAGCCATTTTGTCTCCTTGGAGGGAAGGTGGTCGTGGCTCCATGTCCTCACCTCACCACCTCGCTGGGATGGCAAAATCAAGCAAACAGACCAAACCCAAGCACCACCAAACCCCAAAAGAAGCAAAAAAGAAGCGTGGAAGGTGTTCAATAACTCCCCAACGTTGCCACGTGGCTACCGGTCAGCGGCAAGGAATGCGCTCACACAAAGAGCAGAAACAGCCCCAAAATCATCCTGAATGAACCCTGGAAAGCAAAAAAAATAATGGCATTTGCCCAACTAGCCATGAGGATAAGTGGCTTTTAGGTTCCCCCAGGCCAGGTGAACCTCTAAGCAAAGCAAGGCCAATGATTTTCCCAGAGCTTGGAGCTGATCTTGAATTTCACACTTTGCAACAGGTAATCAAAGGTGAAAAGGGAGCAGAAATGGAAGGGAAAATATTCAAAGGTTAATTCTGCAACAGCTTCCATCTCTCAGCAGTGCTTTTCCTTAATGACATAGGAAGAATTTCACATCAACTTTGTCATAGCATTGGCTATTAAACAATTAGTAGGTGCCTTAATAAATAGCTGCTCATCTCTTCAGGTTTGTCTCGAGCCTTATCAGATGTTTCTAAACATCTGGATCATCATTAGTGAGTCTGATATTGTAATCTATAATACAGGTATCTGTAGCCTGCTGGTTACATGGCTTATCTTTTATGAATACTTCTTAAATCCATTATGAAAAGTGACCAAAACAGTAATGGTTTTTCTAAATATTTGTATATTTTCGTTGTAAGTTTCCGTATCATTTACCCTCTCCTGTAGCAAAAAAGAAACGCCATCATTTTCATCAAGCGCTACTGATATTTCACAGGGTAATTTCTCCAAATACTAAAAATAAGAGGGGAAAAAAAAAGAAATCTCTTTCAGACTTATTTTTACCTGTTCCGTACTCAATTCTATAGGTTAACCTAAAAATCTCAAGAAATCAGAGCCTTTTCTGTAATGCTCCAGCAAACTCTTCTATTAATGCTGTTTCCCTCCTCGATGGTCAGTTCATAAGCTGCTCATGAAAGATGTGCAGGTAATGTTCACCTCTAACAACAATTTGGACCAAAACCACTTCATTTCCAACACAAACCACCCGCCCAGAGCCCAGACATGCAACCCCAGTGCCGGGACCACCATCCCCCTGCAACGCTCTGCTTGTAAAAAAGCCAAGGAGACATGGAGGCAAATACCTTTCTGTGCAAGAAAAGCCATTTCACCTCTTTCTGCTCTCCTTCCCAGCTCCTCTCTGAAAGTCTCAGCTTCTCTGCACAGCCACTCAAGATAGGATGGTCACTCCAACACCGATGTCTTATCAGAGCCTGATCCCTCCCATGCCACTGGACAGAGATCTGCTCCTCGGAGCGTCCATGAGCGAAGAGATGTGACTACTAACTCCAGCACATCCAGGCTACTGAAGGAAATGCAGAATCGCTTGGAAAAAAATAAAAATCACCTTTATTTGGCGCACGTTCTGGTATTTTTGCCACGTTTCCACATGAAATTATATGGCAACACCACCAAGTTGCCTTAAACTTTCAAGGCGTGTTACTGTTGATGGAGTCTCTGTTGTGGATCACACCTTGACGTGTGCAGGATACACAAGGTGCAGTAAACAACTTGTTTTCACAGTTCCAGCCTCAGGAGAAAAAGCAAAGGGGCTTAAAAAAGCCGAGAACAACTATTGCTTTTAATATCTAAATCAAGATTTTTTTTTGTATTCCTGAGATGAAAACTTTCAAGGCAAGAAAGGAATAAACAAACAAACAAAAAAAAGAAATCCCCTAAGAATAATATCCTCTGGATGACATCAGCTAAATCCAAGCACTGCCAGCTCAGTGGAGAGGTCAGATATCGTATCCACCAAAAAAACAAGAGGACACACAACAGGTTAAAACGCGACCGTCCGGCAATGACCAGCTCTGATCATACCAAGCCGATGTGTAAAGCCATCCACCCGTCCAAAAAAACAACAGTGCTCTCTGGTACTTTACAAATCCAGCAGAAAGGAGGGTTGTTTTATTGAGTCTAGTGAACAAACCTTTCCGTCCGGCTAGTCCGCTCAGCCCCGCGGCTCTGCCTGCACCGGTAGCCCTTACGCTGCTCATACAAAAGCTCAGTTTGGCAATTCCAGGCATTTTCAGTGCTCAACATACGCCAAAACTACCCACTCTCTGACTTTGGGCTCGTTCCAAAAGGTCCTTTTTTTTTTTTTTTCCCTCTTTTTTTTTTTTCCTCTCTCTCTCTCTCTCGCTACAGCCGGTGCCACGTCGAGACGGGAGAGTTGGGCTCGAGCATGGCCGCAGCCTCCAAAGAAGAGCCAAGTGCCAGCGTCCTGCCTTCCCCTTCCCGATGGGAGACAAAATGGCCATGCAGCAGCCATTTTGTTCAGTGTGGGATGGGAGGGAGAAGGGAAGGGAGGGGAGACGCAGGCCAGGCGGGAAGGATGGGGAGGGAGAAGGAGGGAGAGGGGAGGGCGTCAATTCGGCAGGAACCCAAAAGCTCCTTGGCGATACCCAGGGCGAGTCCTCCCAGCCCCAGGGCAGGACTGAGGTGGAGGGATGGACATGGGGTTGGCTTTTCCAGCCTTCCCATGCTGGTTGAGCTGGAGTTGTCAACTCCTTCCCTATGCCTGGCTGGTACCTCCATCCCACCCTCCGGCATCCCCTTCTCCTGCTGGCACTGCAGGGCTCGGGCTGTGCGAGCTCCCGATGGGAGCCAGGCAGGAGAGCGGAAACCAACCCAGTAACGTCAAACTCCTGAACTTCCCTGGGCAGGAAACGGTGTAAATAACACCCGCGGGGAGGGGGAGAGGAACTCGGCGCAGGCGAGAAGCCCTCGGGGACAGCGCGGCCTCTCAACCCGGATCCCAACGGCACCTGCGGGAGGAGCAGCCTGAGGTTTCCTTGCTCACTCTCTCCAGCACTACCTTGTGCCTGCAAAAAGCTCCAAAGCTCCATGAGTTTTATCTTTCTGCCCTTCCACGCACCAACACCACAACTGCCTGTCCTACCAGTGTGCCAAAGGCTTGGGGAGTTGGAGTAGCATTTCACTGGACACTCTTCTCCCTAAAGCACAGGGCTGAGGTCCCACTGAGCATCCAACAAGACACGTAGATGAATTCCACCATCACAACAGATGTGAAGTCCCTTCAAATCCTGACCAAAACCAATGAGAGGTTACAGAGCACGACAAAACACCTCATGACCTTGTGTGAAAGTACCACCATGGGAAGACCTTCAGGAGGACACAAATCAAACACCTCCTGGACTTTCTGCTTCTGTAGGTGGTGAGAATCAGGACTTTTCCCATGGTTTAGGATGCATAAGAGCTCCCTGTTACAAACCCTATCCCCTAAGGATGCAGGGAACTGGAAACACCAAAACCAAGCACAGCTTTGATGCTGTTACAGAACTTGTAGGAAAATCCTATAAGGAAGATTGTTAATTGGACAAGGCATTTTGTGGCATATTCACGTGGGATAAGTTTAAGCTTTATCTAGTCAGTGGGGAGTGAAATTTCTCTGCAGAGTAATTCAGAGCAGAAGCACAATGCCAACATCAAGTTCTCTTGTGAAGGAAGCTGAAATACTAAGATTTTGTTTTAATACCCACTGTTCCTCATCATCTGATCCTCACCAGCTTTCTGCAAAGTAACCTGAGATCTCCAGGTGAAAACTGTTATGGGTTTACTGCTTAGTGATTTGCTGTGATTGATTTAGGCTTATTAAAATATCCCTGAAAATAAGCATCACCTGTAACAAACTATAAAGAGCCCACCCAGGATATCTTGACTTCTCCTATGGGCTTGGTGTGGAGCTACAGAACCTCAGAAATAGAGCTGAGCACTTCATATTAACCTTCAAGTCTGGGAATTTTGAAGGTATTTGGGAAGTCCAGCTCTGGTTCATTTTACTGGGATTTGGGAAGGCAAAGCTTGCTTGAAAACACCTTTGAACAGAAGGAATAGTGTGTTTCTTGTGCAATACTCTCCCAGGAAAAGCAGCAAGATAGTTTGTAGGATGAAGCCCAAAGAGCTCTGGATGCCTATAGGAACAGCTCAAGAATGGCACATGCAGCATGTCAGCAG
>NW_008651261.1:15884-16725 GCF_000695815.1 Acanthisitta chloris
TCCTAGAAACCCCCTGACAAAATGAGCAGCTTGACCCTTATTCTAAGTGAGAACGAACACAGCACGACAAGATACATATTCAAGACAGAGTGTTTTGCCTTTCCCAATATCAGGGCCCCTGGACCAGCTAAGCAGCACCTTCCTGGTGGTCCTGAGATGGAGCAATGTGGAATTAGAGTCATGCACGGGGCTGGGATTGCTGAAGAGGTTCAGAGTCCACCCAAAATTGCCTATAGCCCCTCAGCACTACTTATTGAATTTATCTCAGTCAAATGAGGGGTGCCCAGGGAGAAAGATGGGAAGCCAGGGACTAAACAAAGGAGCTGTTTGGGAGGCTGCTGGAGGGAGGGGAAAGTGGTGTCTGACTGCAGCAAGATCAGGAATGCACAGGTTGTGTGGACCTGGGTTACTGAGGGAGCTGAGCTGGTTTGTGTCAGCAGAGGGAGGTGTGAACATGATTAAAATGCTGGAGCTTCACAAAGGACAAGGAAGGAGTTGCTGAGCAGGGGGATATTTTTGTAGCCTCCAATCTGGGCTGCTGTGGGCTAAACTGGTGGTAGATTAGGACATGGAGTCCCTTCTACAAGAGAGGCCTCTTGCTTTGGAGCTTTCTGCTTTCAGGTGCTGCTGCTGTGGCCTCACCAGAGCTCTCATCAAGGCACACTCTTGACATTCCTGTTCAAGTTTCCACTGTTGCCAAGGGCTTACTGCTGGGCTGGTTGGATTCCAGGAGCAAAGGACTGGTAAGGCACATGGCCCCTTAATTAAGCCCCAGGAGACTTTCTTCCTCAGGGATGTATCACTGACTGCAGGAGTTGGTTCTCATTCTTCTACACACACA
>NW_008651261.1:16771-23531 GCF_000695815.1 Acanthisitta chloris
AGCTCAGGGCTGGGTGGGGAGAACAAGCCTCCCCCTTCTGTTTGTGATCAGGACTCGTGAGAAAGGGGCTGTGATGCTGTCATGGGTCTTGCAAGCCAAAGAACTCTACCCTTGTGCTTTAGCTCTGGGTTTTTTCCTACCACATTGCAAACCTGTGGAAATCAGCTGCTCATCATCATGTGTTTGAGTCGGAGAACTTCCTCAGCATCAAAGCTTCCCCTCTGGCTGTTTGCTTGAATCTCTTCAGGTCTTATCCTTCTGGTATCACATCCCAGTGAGCCCATACAAGCACAGCCCTGCTGTCATCTCTCACATGCTCCCTCCTCCCCACTCTGGCCATTTGGCTTCTGGGACATGAATTTTAGAGTGGATGGAAATGTGAGTGAGAAGCAAAGGGAGTTTATTTGTTGGGTGGTGTGAAAAGCTTTCCTTGACAATGAGGAGAAGTGGTATTGGCTTTTTTTCCTTAGCTGGTGAGAGCATGTGGGTGAAACAAATTGCCTTCTCTGGGTATCTGCATGGATTCAGTTCTTCTCCAGGTTTGTCCAGGGGTATATTTCCTCACTGGGCCTGAGCACTCTCTCAGGAGTTTTCAGGACTCCTCCATTTCTGTCTCAGGTGAACTATGTGTATAAGGCATCAGCAGCACCAACAAAATCACTTGGGAAGGAAAAAAACCAGACTTAACAGCTGCATTGCTGAGTTCCTGCATCCAGACTTAGTGAGTCACTTTGCCTCTGTTTCCTCCTTTGGGAGACAGATATTCCCTACCTGGGATGCTGAGAAGGTTAATTAGTTAATGTACTAATTAACCGAATGTGCTTTGAACAATGGGATTGCTTGAGGCACTAGATCTCGTGAAAGGTCTAAGTCTAATACTGGCTCTAACAAGATTGGGCTCCCAGTTCTTATCAGCTGGGACACCTTGCCCTCAGCCAGAGAGAAAAGAATTGAACTTCTATACATTATTCATACTGTTGCCACAGCATTGCTGAAGCACAAATGGCCACAGTCCATCTAAACTCTTTCCTGCCTGCTTCTCCCACCAAGGATGAGGAATGCAGCTGTCTGCTCACAGACACAGACCAAAGAAACACAGCAATCTAAGCCAGGGTGTCTGACAGCATTGCTAGTCTGTTTGGTACCTGCCCAGCAGCCTGTGGCCCACATCCCACCCTGCTCTGCAGGAGTGCTCACACCCAAGGCAGTTCCTCCTCTCTCTTCCAGAGGATGGATAGTGGGAAAGAGCACTCTGCCTGCTAAAGTGAGAGGTGATTTCACTTTCCACATCACTGGGCCCGATCCCAAACTGGATATGGAGCTACAGCTGCCATGAATCCTGCAAGCCAAACCACTTTGGCCAGTCCTGAGCTCATCCAAAAGCCATTTCATTCAGCTTCAAGCACCTTATGTGTCTGTAGAGGCAACTGAACATGGAAATCAAAGTGCATAGAATCAGAGAATTTAAGGATTGGAATGGATCTTACAGATCATCCAGTCCCAGCCCCTGCCCTGGGCAGTGACAGCTCCTCTCTAGATCAGGTTGCTCAAGGCTCATCCAGCCTGGAATGAACACCATCAGGGTTGGGGCAGCCACAGCCTCCCTGGGCAACCTGGGACAGTGTCTCACCACCCTCACAGGGAAAAACTTTTTTCTCACATCCAACCTAGACTTCCCCTCCTTCAGTTTGAACCCATTGCCCCTTGTCCTGTCCCTGCAGTTCCTAACACAGAGTCCCTCTCCAGCTCCTTGTAGGCCCTCCAGAGAGTGCAAAGTAGTGGAAGCTTTTACCTACTGAAAGGTTCCAAGAGAGATGTGACCACTGGAGCTGAGGGAGGTTGTTTGCCTTAGGCATGAACACAGCAATCCTGCTCGACCCTGCACTGCACCAGAGTGCCAAACTTACCCCTCAAGAGTGACATTGTCCCCAGGCCATCGCACGTGGGCTGGATGGAAGAGAAATCATGACAGTTCTGATTGCTCAGGAAACCAAGATCATGTTTGATTTCCAAACCTGAAACTAATTTCTTCCTTGCACTTCAGCTCTGCAAGCTCTGAAACTCTGCAGTTTTAGCTGAATTCCTCCCCAGCTGGAACAGCAAATGCAAAGCAATGTCACAGCTATTTCTTCTGTGTCACACTCATACAATGCAAAGACCTAATCTTAAGAAGCTGAAAATCATAATTAGGCAGGCAAGAACCTCCAGTCTGAAAAATTCATCCCTTTTTCTAGTCTAGTCTGTGTATTGTATGAGGCTCTTAAGGGCTGTTTCCAGAGCTGCATTTTCAGAGCTGAACTGCTGCTGAAAGCAAGGCCCCTAAAATAAGCAAGATTAGCAACTGTTCCCACCTCCAGCAGTTCTGACGATGACACCAACAGACAGATTTTCATCACCCTTTTGGCTGAGCCCTTCTGGAACTGTGGACATGTTTTCTACAGGCAGAGCTCTTTATAAAACTCTCCCTTTGCAGCATAGAAACTGTACAGATTCCAAATTGCAGCCAAGTTTGACCACAAATACTATAACACAGGTCCAGCTCTTGGACCAATTTGTGGATGCAAAAATACCATGGAGAAATAATATCAATATGGTTATGCTAATTGATGGTGTTGTGTTGACTTTGACCCATCAGTTGATTGACCATCCTCCACTGCCATTCCCTAAAGCCTTATTTGCACACAGCCACCACCCAAAAACCTCTCTCTGTCCAAGGAGGAGGATTTATTCCTCTTATTTCAGCAGCAGCAGAGCACAGAACAATGTAGGTCCTATGCAAACAAGTACTGATGTTTTCTTTTGCTTTCCATTTATTCCTTGGTGGTAAATCAGTGCATTCCAACCCAAACAAAAATCAGAAAGTTTAAGACCTAAAGAGCAGCCCACAGCAATACAACAGGGGGTAGGGACAGGTTGGATTTAGAAACTGAGCAACAAGTAGCCCTTGAAAGCAAATGAAATGTTTAACCTGTGCTGCATTCCTCAAATTGTTCCTGGCTGTAATTACACTTTGGCACTCAGCAAATGGCAGGAGCTCAGGTGCTTGGATCACTGAACATCACACACAGGAGAGAACTGGGCTGAGCACATAAACTCAGGGTTGGGATGATCTTCATGTGGACAGTACTGAGTGTGATAGATCCCTCAGGACTCCCCAGTGAGCACAGGTAAGAGCTAATATAAGTGCAGGTCAGCACAGTTTGGGTATACAGAGCAACAGGACTGGGAATTATAATCTGTAGATTTTTTTGTCCCACCTCTGTCACCAAGCTTGACCTTTCAGAAGACCCAAAGGACCCACTGCACTACAAAAAAACCACTGACCCACACACCAGCTCCTCCTTTGACTTCGTTTCAGCCCAAGCTGGCACGTTGGCCTGATATTTGCAGGCTAATGCAGAGCTGCCACGTGCTTTTTTGCATAGTTGGACGAGATTATCAAGGAAAAGAAAGTGAAATGAATCCTCAGGATCCTGCACCAGCACATATTAACTTCCACCAGACTTCTTACAGAGCAGGACTGGGAGTCCAGTCCCTTCCCTGACCATGTGGTGTCTGTACTCAGGACCCCGTGGGATGAACAAGGCTTTGAAGCAGCAAACAAAATCCACCTTTACCTGCTTGCAGCAAAGCTGAGCTCAGATGAGCAGGTAGTGCCAGCAAAGCTGAGCTTATCTGCGTGTCACAGCGAGCTCTTTGGACAAGGCACCCATCCTGCCCCTAGGGAAGAGGCTTTTCCTGGGCTTGCTCCTGCTGTTTGGGGCTGGTTTGTTGGCTGCAGCTCTCCAGGGACTCCCTCTGGCCTGGCCTAGGCTGCTGAGCCCAGCAGGGAGGGGGAGCAGAGGCTCAGAATGAGCCTTGTGCTCAGCCTGCCTGGAGTGGCCATGGCAGACAGGGCTGAAAACAGTGCCCAGGAGGCATCTGCCTGCAATGGGGTGTGCGTGGCTGATGTGCAAGGATGAACAGATGGGTTGATTACACAGGGAGAAATGGACACTAATCGTATCCAGATTCACCAGCTGCAGGATTTCCTCCTGAGCACTAAAGCACAGGAAGCCCTTACCTGCTTTGTTATCCTGTCTCTGTTCGTTTGCCCCTTCCCCCGCCCTGGGAACCACATCTCAGCTAATCCCCTGGGCAGGGGCTGCAAAGCTGAGATCCAGATGGGAAATCCCACAGTGCTCAGGCATGGCTGGATCCAGCCCCAGGACAGGGGCTGCTCCTGGAGCTCAACCTCAGCCCAGTCTGGCTCCATCAACACCAGCTTCCCTACTCTGGGAGCTCATTGCCAGACTCTTCCTTTGCTGCTGCCTCTCTGAAGAGCTGGGAAGATTTTGGGACTAAGGAGAGCAAGTTGAACAACAAAGACTCTGTTGGGGTTTGACGCATCATTGTGTGTCTCCACATCTCTGCTTTGCAGCCTCTGAGGTGGAGCCTGGTGTGTGTTAACAGCACGTGGCTGATGGGGCCAGGAAGAGAAGGAGGTTTTGTGGATTGAAAACAGCAGAGACAATCCCCCAGCAGGCTGCAGGACAACTGACCAGTCTGCACTGGGAGGTGATGTTGGAAACCTCATCTGTGTTCTTATTCCTAGGAGATTGAAACATGCTGAGTGGTTGGATGTCATCACTTGCTTTTCTTTTGTGCAGCCAGTTTGGAGAAAGGGGCAAAGCCCTCCTAGACACCTTTATCTATGTATTTCTGCATCCATACCAGCTCTCTTCAGAGGCAGTGATGTGCTCCCAAGGCAGCACGGCTGGAGGGACAACCTCAGGCATCCCGGGGTCTTAGCCCAATCCTTTTCCCACAAACAGGAGCCCTGGGAGCAGATCTGCAGAAACTGAAGCTGTGGAGTTCCAACTGGACCCTGAAGATCCTGACTGAACAGCTGACTGAATCAAAGGTGGCTGTGGCTGCCCCACAGAGCCCTCAAGTTGGGAGGAGAAGGAGGAAGAAGCACAATGCTTATCACAGTCTTACAGGTGAGAAACCTCCTGCCCAGTCCTGCATGGGCCAGGGCTACCCTGGAATGCACAGCCATCTCCCTTGGATTGGTCCTCCATCCCCAAGCCAAGCAGGACTGTGACACTGAAGTGTTGGCAGCAGGCACAGGACAGAAGAGCACTGTTGTGGGAATGAGGTGTTTGCAAAGCCACCACCCCAGAGCTTGGCTACAGACCTCCCAGAACAGGGTGATGTTTGATTGTCATCACCTCAATAAGGTGGCACCCAACTCTTACACCACAGACCTTGCTCCATGCAGCATGTTGGTTGTGCCCTTCACTGAGTTACTTCTCCTCTCATACTTCCAGGACTCTCTCAGGAGTGACCTTAGCATGCCAAACCCTGTGTATCTCATGGGCTTTCCAACTGCACAGCTCAGTGCCCATGAGCAACCCTACAATAACAAACCATCCACCTCGCTTTGTCCTCCCAGACCTCACCTTTGGCAGCAGCCAAGTAACACCAAAGTTAAACAGTAGCTATGAGCAACTCCACCATAAGAAACTACTGCTCCAGAAGAAAAAGTGGAGGGAAATTAGGGAATGAGAGAAGTGGCAGAGAGAGAAAAGCACTGCAGGAAAGAAAATAAATGATACTGACTCTTCTGAGGCCCAGCTGTGGGGTAGCACAGAGGGTGAATCTGGTCTGGGGGTGTGTGAACACCATGTTCCCCATGGTGCATGGAGCTATTAGCATCAGCTCTCCCTTGGATGGGGTTCTACAAGGATCCTGTGCCCCCAAATCCATTGGAATAATTAGTGGAAAGGCTGAGGATGGAGCCCACAAAGGCCAAATTAAGTCTTACTGCCTTTTAACCTCTCTTTCCCCACCAGAACTGGTCTCTGGAGAAGTGAAGCTGCTTACATGGATGGTCCAGCATGGGGGAAGCTTTTCCCCTCGGGTCTGGCCTGTGGAGACACAGAGCTCAGAGTTTTCTGCAGCTGTAGATCAGGCAGTTCTCACCAATATAAGTTTTGCTCTGAGTCTTGGGGGTGGAAGGAAAGAAAAAAAAAAAAAAGAAAAGAAAAAAGGAAATCACAATCCAAACTCTGCCTTGGCCAAACTTGGTCCTTTTAAGGACAGGAAATTTCCCAGAGTCACCCTCGACAAACCTGGAGGCCTGATCCTGCTCTCAGGAATGTCCATGCAAATCCAGAGTGGCTCTGCTGCCTGTTGAGGGCTTACAGCAGTTTGAGCCTTGGAGCAAAGCTCCTGGTCTCCCGCAGGGAGAGGGAGCACAGCTCACACCAGAGCAGCCTGGAGCAAACTGGGGCTTCAAAGGCACTAAACAGCAGAAAGATCCAACTCCCCATCTCAGGAATTTGTCCTTTCTGCTGAGCCATGTTCTGGAAGCATGAGCCCTATTTTTCTGTGAGCTGTGTGGAATAAAACAGCTGTGTCCCTTGGCTGGATGGTGCTTCCAGGGGAGCCAGATGTTTTGCTTAGGACACGTCAGAGGAGCCTTGCTTGAGTTCAGACTTTCTCTCCTCTCAGGCTGCTCAACAGGAGCTTCAGTGGGGTGGGTTTTTTTTACATCTGCCCTCAACCAGCTTTTCCCAGGGAAGCAATAGGGATTGGTAGCAAATTGGGAAAGATCTGGTTTCACCCCAGCCCCTGTTTGTATAAATAATCTGCAAGGGAAAAGCTGAACTGATGAGTAAAACACTTGTGCTGCCTCCTCACCAGCACTAAGGGTCTGGATGTAACCTGCTGTGTACACAAACTGTGCTGTAGTGACACATTTTGGGGGGGGGGG
>NW_008651261.1:23571-24764 GCF_000695815.1 Acanthisitta chloris
CCACAAAATGGGAATTTCAGCTTCCAAACCAGCCATGGGGTACTGTGAAAACCTACCTAGAGCTGTGCCAAACCACACAACCAGTGAGCAGGAAGGTTCAGGGCTGGACCCCAATGTCCTGGCCACTAAACCAGGCCACACATCTCTGGGAGATTCTCACTATCCTGCTAGGAGAAGCAATTTTTGGGATGTGCCTGGAGCATGGCTGATACAGCCAGTGCAGCTGGTGGGTCCTGGGGGCAAAGCAGGGCTGGAGCATTTGGGTGCTTTGTGGCCAGTTTGAAGGTTTTACTGTAGGGCCATGTGTCACTCGCTGAAAAAAGGTTTTTTTTCAGAGAAGGGAGGAGCAGCAGGAACGTTGGACACTGAGGAAGAGGAGGAAAAATTTGGTGAAGGAGGAGGAGGAGGGGGTGTCTTTCATGGCTCCGAGCGCCTGCAAAGCACACAGCGGCTGGGAAGGACTCTGCCCTGCAAACAAGCTGCTTTTGTTGTGTCCCAAACAGGCCTAAATGAAGTTTGACAGAAAGAGGACAGATCCACCCGTGCTGGGGCAAACCCCTGGGCTGACCCGAGGAGCATCGGTGCCAACCCTCGCCTGGGTGAGAGGCACAAACCTCCACGAGGCAGGAGGTGCTGGGTGCCCACGAAGGGCCCTGTTAATCTTCCCCATACCTTCACCAAGCAGCTTCCTCCCAGCAGCACTCAGCACGGCTCCAGGAAAACTGCCGTGGGAGCACTCCCGCCCCACTCCTGGGCATCTTCCCAGCTCTGCCACCCGCCCTGGCACAGTGTGCCAGCTTGAGAAAACCAGCCAGCTTCTAAAGAGTTAACGCTGACAAACCCAGGCGGCTGGAGTTCCCTCCTTCCCGGATCGCTCCCGGTGTAATTCACCCCCCTAAAAATGAAAGAAAATGATCTTCCTCCTCTGACCTCGCCTGGGTGTGCTGTGCTGTCCTCCTGTCCTGCCATCCTCGTTCCATCCACCCTTCCCCGCCCTGCGCTGGCACGGCTGTGCCCACTTTTGCCCACTGCCTGCTCAGAGCTGGGAGCTCCCACCACGTTAGCCGTGGGTGCCATGTTGAATTGCAAATCCGACATGATTCGACACATTTTTCCCCGCTCGGTGGTGCTCGGTGGGGCACTAAAGGAGCTGCTGGGTGATGCTCACCCAGCCCCGAGTGGCTCCCGGGCAC
>NW_008651261.1:24811-25796 GCF_000695815.1 Acanthisitta chloris
CCAGTCCTGCTCCGAACGCTGCACACGTAGGGACCTGCCTATGTGCTAGACATCCCTCTCTAGGAGACCGAGAAAAGTCGGGTGTTTTAGCACCAAGGGCCGGAGGACTCGGCGGCAAGGGGTTTTTGGGGAGAAGGCAGGTCAGAGCGACAACAAAGCAACGGAGCGACTGGAGGAACGAAACGTTATTTCAAATCAAAGGCAAAAAAAAGAAACCCAACCGCACGAACAAAAAAACAAAAAAAAAAACCACCAAAATTAAGAGTGAGGTTCGATTTCGTACCAAGGCAGCAAGAGAGACGCACCGTGGAAGAGAGTGGTTTTGTTGTTGAGTAGTGGCTGGATTTAGCTCCGCTTATCCGGACAATCATCGGGGAAGGATCCTTTTTCCGAGAAAGGCCAGTTTGAGTGAGACAGCTTTTTTTTTTTTCCCTTCTCTCGCTCGCTCTCTCTCCCCTTTCCTTCTCCTCGCAGCTCAACGCCAAGAAATGGGCGGTGCCTGGATGCCAGGCTCCATCCGAACGAGACACCCAAGGCCAACGGAGGCTGGCACAAAGGCGAGCTGGCAGGAATTCCTGCACTCGGAGCCGCGCGCCTGCGGGACGAGCCCACCACCTCCCAAAAAAAAAAATCACCCTCCGACACCGCCCGCGCCGCAAAGTTGCCCCGTTGGGTTTGAAAACGCCCCACGAGGCTCGAGCATGGGGCGCAAAACAGATGGACAAGGGGAGGAAAAAAAGCCCAAAAAAAAGCCAAGACCTTTCTTTGCATCGATGCAGGTTAAACAAAAGGCCTGGGGAGGTGGATCGTTTTTTTCCACCCTCTCCATGTGCCTTTTCCCGCCCGCTTGTCCCTCTCCTCCCTCTCTCATCCTCCGTCGCTGGCTCCCTCGCCCAACGCCCCAGTGTCCAGGCAGAAACGAGCCCTGGGCTCCCTCCTTCCTGGTTCTAGCACGACAGGAGGCGGCGGGGCCTTGAATAGGAAC
>NW_008651262.1:0-203 GCF_000695815.1 Acanthisitta chloris
CCTGCCCCACCAAAGATCATTCTACAAATTTGCTTTATGTCAAATGGGAGCATATCATCTCCCCCAAAAACACCATCTATGAGGGTGGAGACCACGGCAGAATTAAGCCCTTTGTCTGCAATTGCCTTAACAATCGCTTGCACATCCTCAGGGTTTATTGGTGAATAAACCCTTTGTCCCCCGTTCTGCACCCGGACCGCCAC
>NW_008651262.1:310-952 GCF_000695815.1 Acanthisitta chloris
GGTCCTTTTTGCTTTTAATTGTAGTTATTCCTTTTTCCTCCTCCTCTGAGTTCGAATCGGGCCCGGAACACTCGTCCCCGCTCGTGTCCGATCCGGGACCGGAACTCGGCTGAGCGGTCACTTCCGGTTTCCGGTCCCTCACGGTCGGGCTCCGGCCCCGCCCGCTCCCCTCGCGGACGTTCCGCCCTCTGCTCGGCGGGGTGAACGCCCCACAAAGACATTTTTTCAGGTGGATGTTCTGGTTGGTTTTCCACCCTTCGCTCACGCCTCTCTTCTCCCCCCGTTCGCCCCCACCGCCTATCTCCTCCTCGCTCTCCTCCCCCCCGTTTGCGCGCGGTTGTTGAAGGTAGCGTAACCCCCTTGCCCCCACCGTAGGCATCTTCTCCCCGCCCTGCCCCTTTGTTCTCGGCGCCATTATGAGGTGCATAGGGCGGTGGCTCAGAACAGCCTCCCTCAGGCTCCAGTTCCTCCCCGTCACTCTCAGCATCCTCGGATAACCCTCCCCAGAGAGATTTAGCCTGTTTCTGTCCCACCTTAAGCGAGTTGGGGGATCGGGGGGCCGTACCACCCTCCTGCAGATCTTTACACTTAGCAGGATCACCGTTATCTAGAGGGCACAGAGTCTGTGTAGCTGCTGAGACT
>NW_008651262.1:1117-1422 GCF_000695815.1 Acanthisitta chloris
GAATAGCCACCGGCTGGTCAATGATCCCTATCTGCAAAAGCCTTGCAACAACAAGAGTAAAATCTTTGAGTTGACAATCTACACCCCACTGCTTATAAACCTCTAATACGACCTTCAAAAGGGATTCCATCCTCCTCGTTGGTTTGGGAGTGTCCTCCCTGCTGGGCTGATGCAGCCACTCCGGCCACCGTTCACCCGAATCCAGGTGATATTCCTGGGTTTCGGCACCACTTGTTGCCTTTGATGGCGTGGTGACCTGGCTCAGGAACGGCACGGCGACCACCCCCAGGCCGCTCGGTCCATCC
>NW_008651262.1:1601-29051 GCF_000695815.1 Acanthisitta chloris
TCTTCCGGTCGCCCTGTCTACCTACATACAGCTCAGCTGGATTCCCTCTCCCTGCTTTTACAGTGCAGTGCTGGGAGGAGGAGCATTGCTGTGCTCCATCCTGCACTCCTCCTTTTATCTGACAGTGCTTCCCCTCTCACAAGTCAAAATACCCATCTTGCTTTATTCAGCCTTCCCTGGCAGTGCCTGAGCCAGAGGTTTCAAAGTCAATCCTGTCCCTGAAGGAAGCCTGTGGATTCTGTCTGACACTTGCCAAGTGTCACTGTCACTAACAGCCTTTGCAGAACTGTTCTCAGACTGAGCAGAAAGGATGGTAATTAGGCTGTTGGTTTGTGTTGTTCCATAGACCCATCAAAGCACAGCTCAGCAGTAAGTGAAGAGGCACATGGCACTAACAGCACTTAGCTTTAGCTGTAAAGTGTTTATATATTCCCACATAATCATTTAGGTTGGAAAAGACCTCCAAGATCATCAAGTCCAACCTGTGACCCATCACACCTTGTCAGCTAGAGCACAGCACTGAGTGCCACATCCAGTTGTTCCTTGGACACCTCCACCACCTCCCTGGGCAGCCTGTTCCACTTATGTTTTGCCTTGGTCTTATGTCACACTCCAAATGACATGACATCCTCATAGGAGCATCAAATGCTCCGAAATCCTTCACTTTCTCAAAAGGAAGTACAGCAACTCCTTTAGCCTCAAATTCTGCCCAGGTCTGAGTCCTGGCAGTGCTTTTTCCACCACTGAAGAGAAACCACCTCTGGAAAAACATGTAGCAGCTGTGTAAGTGCAATGCACAGCAATATGTTCTGGGTTCTTCTTAAGATCTGAAGGGAACACAATGTGGATTTGCCACTTTGAAGGCTGCAGAGTTGCTATAAGAATCAGACCAGAGCCAAACAGGCAAACTCAAATACCAAAGAAAAGGTAAATCAAGAAACTGCTCATGTCTTATGTTAATGTTGTGTTTGAGTAACTTTATCCCTGACTGATCTGGCAGTGCACAGAAACAGGCCCAGTTTGCATTGCTGCCCAGGGAATGCATCCAGTGAGATTCATGCCCTATGCTGCTTTCTTGACAAGTTCTCATAACACTGTAGTTAGTATTTATTAGCAGTGAAAGCACTTTATAACACTCCCATACAACATTTGAGACAAGAACTGCACAAAGCAACTACTTCACAGGCAAGAAAGCAATTAAGAATGACACTTGCAGAAGTGTCAGCAGGAGATGTTCAAAGAGCTCAGTTCCATCCCATCAGCAGCACAGCCCCAGCGTGGAAAATGGGAACATTTGCTTGGCTCCACCCCAACAGCAGAGTCACATCCACCTCCCCAGCAAGGAGAGGCACCTTCTGCAGTGCCTCAGCATCCCTGGAGCTCCCTCGTTACGCACAGATCCACTCAGCTTCATAGGGCAGTGAAGCAAACTAAGCACTGATCTCTGCTCTCTGGGACCAGTAACAGGACCCAGGGAACAGCTGGAGCTGTGTCAGGGGAGGGTTAGGTTGGATATTAGGTAAAGGTTCTTCCCCCAGAGGTGTTTGGGCACTGAACAGCTCCCAGGGCAGTGTCACAGCCCCAAGGCTGACAGAGCTCCAGGAGTGTTTGGCCAATGCTCTCAGCACAGGGTGCATTGTTGGGGTGTCCTGGGCAGGGACAGGAGTTATACAAGCACATAGCTCAGAGCACCCCAGGCTCAACAGGTTTTGAGGATCAGCAGTGCTTCTCCCCTTGGCTTCCAGTGCAGACCTGATCATTTTGGAGGCAGTTAGACTCTCATGGTCCACAAAATACAGATACGATCTCTGCAATATCACTCAAACCTCACCACATTAAGGGACAGTTCTCAATTATACTCTCCTGACATAAGGAATGTTCTCTAATTCAAATGAATTTTTAGATGACTGAAATTTGGTTTCTTCCCCAATCCAAACTCTCAGCTGTTGCTGCCACAGTTTTTGTCCAGCTATGACAGCTAACACTAGCTCAGAGACAGCCCATGTGATTAAATCAGCCTTACAAAGCTTTTGTGCCTAAGCGGAACAACTTTCAGCTGTTAATTATGTTGTCACTGCCATAGTGCTCCTTCACCAGTCCTGCAGCCTCTTCAGCTAATTCAGTGGCTTTTGAGGGAGAGAAAACAGGCCAGTCAAGCTAAATCCAAGTGTTTGGGTGTTGGGAATGGCTCTTCTATAGAGGCAGGACCTTGTTGGCTGTTCAGGAGGAAAGTGCAGGGCAAGAGAGTTACAGCAGGTCAGTGCATCAAGAGGCAATGGCAATTCTCTGGTACACCCCAGGGGATTGGTGAGGGACCAGTAGCACCTTGTTCCCAGCCAAGAGCAGTGTCTATTGAAGGCTCCTGCCAGGTGCTGGCTAGCAGCCAGGCAGAGTCTAAGGTTAAGTGCTGTTCTTCTGCACTGCAGCCTGACAGAGCCAGGGAGCTCAACGACTGCTCCCCCATCTGTGCTTCAAAACCCAAACCAATGTTTCCAGCACCCCAGAGCTGTCAGGAGGCTCGAGGCTCAGCAGCCAGGGATGTACAGCAGCTCTGCACTGCCTCCAGAAACCACATTTCTTAGCAGTGAACATGTCAGTTGTCATGGGTAGGAATTAGAGTTACTATTCCTTGGACTTTTGTTTAAGAGACACATGTGGCTTCCTCAAAGGAGAATCCTCAATCAGACCATAGGTGCTCATTAAACTAGCAGGAGAAAGGCAATATCTAGCTACCAATTCCCTTTCTACAGCAATACTGAGGAGGTTTTTGGAAACAGGCTCAGCAGGGTGTTCCTCCCTGAATCCCTCTCAGTGAGACAAGAAAAGGATATTCTGGAAAAGCAACGTGATTCCCACATTGGTTTATGAAAACCAGGACCTCACCTGATGGTTGGTACAGTTCTGACCCAGCTACCACCACTGCTATAAAAATCAGGTTTCCTCTTTAGTGGGAGGTTTGGGGCTGTAGCTCTAACTACAACACTATGGACTATAACTGCTCAGTGTTTGATGTCAGACTAGCAGGAAAGTGTTTTCTGATTAACCATCTCTGTGTCTTTTTCCTTTCCTGCCTTACTACCTCACTGTGTCTGTCTTTCCTCCTTTCTGCACTAAAAGTGGCTGTTCCTCTGTCTCCAAGCTCCTCCTGCTCTTCTGCAGCAGACCAGCTCCTGTCTAACCCTGAACATGCTCTGTAAGTCCTTTCTTTTATTACTGCAGCTCTGTGTCTGTGTGTATCTGTTTGCTGCTTATAGCAACACAATGTCAAGCCTGGTTTGATTTGGAGCTTCAGATGTGTGGGGAAGAGGCAGTAGCCCCAGCTGGGTGGGGATATCTCCCCCAGGACACTGAGGGCTCCTGGCTGCAGGATGCTCTAGGCAACACAGACATTTCCTTTTGGGGAAGGTTGTTCTCCCTCCAAGCTCCATGGTACATCACTGCAGGTCTCACCAAGGGGTACCACACAAAGGGTAGAACAAGATAAAAAGAGCAGGTTTAGACTGGATATATGGAGGGAATCCTTCCCTGTGAGGTGCTGAGACACTGGCACAGGTTGCCCAGAGCAGCTGTGGCTGCTCCATCCCTGGGAGTGTTCCAGGCCAGGTTGGATGGGATTTGGAGCAATCTGGGCTAGTGGAAGGTGTCCCTGCCCACAGCAGGGGTGGGACTGGATGAGCTTTAAGGTCCCTTCCAACCTGACCCATTCTATGACAATAACAAGCTGGGACTGATTTCACATTAGACCTACACAACCCCCATGCCACAGCCTGTGCTCAAGACAGGAGGGCTCTCTGTGGCCCTTGACCCATGCATAAAGCACGCAGGACTTAGAATAATTCCTGGAGTTTAGAGATCTGCATAGAGATGTGGAAAACTCCAGTAGCTCTCTTAAGTCAGTGAACCCTT
Source organism: Acanthisitta chloris (assembly GCF_000695815.1). Classification (NCBI taxonomy): domain Eukaryota; kingdom Metazoa; phylum Chordata; class Aves; order Passeriformes; family Acanthisittidae; genus Acanthisitta; species Acanthisitta chloris. Next base: position 5,508 of record NW_008651262.1, read on the forward strand.
CTGACAGCCCTGAGGCTTCCTCTTCCCTCAGATGGTGTGTAGGCTTCTAGCTGGGTCCCTGCCACCATGGGACAAGCATCAAGGGAATGCTTTGCAGCTCCAGCATTAAAAAGAAAAATGGAAGATGTGTGAAATTGGCTTCCTGCTCAAGATGTTTCTGGAAAGAGGGCAGGGAACAGGAGCAGCTCATTCCAGGACCACGAAAATCCTGGTGGCCACAGTGACAGTCTCCCTGTCTTGCAGCTGGGATGGCAAGTCACAAGGACTGAATGACCAGCCTTGTGCATCTTCCATCAGGAGATGTATGTGGCCCTGCAGTGTCAGCCCCACAGCTGCTGCAGCACCTCAGTGTACCAGTCCCTCCACCTGCCCTGCAGTCCATGCCCTCTGCACCCAGCAGATGAAGCCACAGCCCCTGGGGAGACTGCACTGTGCCCACAAACCCTCCCATCACCCCAACAGATCTGTGGCAGGCAGAGGTTTCCTCTCCTTTTTCCCTTCAGTGCTTTTGTTTCTCCCTCAGCAGGACACACAGATTTTTGAGGAAAGGCAGCAGATTTCAACAGTTGCTGTAAGACAGCAGAGTTCAGAGTGGAGAACACATTTCTGTTCCTCCATCTGTAAGTTTCCACAGCCACATTCCCTGGGCAGGATGCAGCATACGTGGAGTCAGAGCTGTGATCAGGCTGCAATCTGCTCCCTGTATCAGCACTCAACCTGCTTTTGGAGCTTTGCACTGCAGAACACCCAAGCACTGATGGAGAACTGGCACCATCCTTGCAAAGGCTGCAGGAAATCAGAGAATCACAGAATGCTTTGGATTGGAAGAGACCTTAAAGCTCATCTTGTTCCCACCCCCTGCCATGGGCAGGGACACCTTCCACTAGAGCAGGTTGCTCAGAGCTCCATCCAGCCTGGCCTGGAGCGCTTCCAGGGATGGGGCATAAAGGACATTCCTCAGCAAAAAGGGGGTTGCCAAAATGTCCTTTTGAAAGCTGCCAGTGGGAGTTGCATAAGCTGCTGATTTAAGGTAGACAAACACCAAGTCAGGACCTCAGGAAGGGAACACTGAGCACTTAGAGACCACATTACTAGAACAGGAGAAAACCAACAGTAATTTCTAGCATCTGGTAGTTCCTGGCCATCACTGAAACCTGAGGAATTAGGAGACTCCAAGGTGTTTCAGAGCTATTTGAACTGTGCCTTGGATACACTTGCAGGTACAAAACCACCCATAAAGCAGAGCTCCTCAAAGGGGAGATCTGGCTCTTGGCAGTGTGCAGGACAGGGAGAGCAGTTCCCCAGGATCACCCCACACCAGCTCATCCCCAAAGGACTCAGTTCCTGTGCCTCAGGAACTCTGGTTTCCAGCAATATCCAGGTCCTTCCCCAGCCACCACAGCCATCTACAGCAAGACAGGCAGAGAGGGGAAGGAGCATCATGTCCCTCTTGAGACAGAGGGAAGGCAAAGGGAAGCTCTTGGAAGAGCCCAAGTACAAACCTCATCCCTTCCACCCCCCGAAGATCTCCTCAGCTGCAGCAGCTCAGTGAGCACAGAGTAGCTCAGCTCTCACTCCCTCTCACAGATGTCTTCTACACTATCATTCCTTCATCTTCTCAGTGCTCTCCAGCATGACAGAGCTCCTCCAACCACCTCACCCACTCCAGCACCCAGAAGTGCTGCTGTCTCCCACCCTTACTCTTTTATTTCCTCCCCCCACCAAGGCACCTGGTGCTAATGAGGCTCCATTGCCTATGAGCTCTCTCTTTGAGGATTATTTGCAACTCAGATCTAGATAAGGAGGCACCTGAGGTTTTTGAGGAGGGTCCTGAGCCAAGGGATGGGGCTGGAAAGCTGAGACTCACCCAGACCCAGGGTAGGACGCTCCTGAGGTTTTGGCATGAGGTAGGATCATAGCTTTTGTGGGTTCCTCACACTTAGGGATCTAAGGGACTTCACTGACCACTCTGAGCACAGAGTTCAAAGGTCTAAATTTCAGGTGTGGATGTCAAATGCCTATTATACCTTCAGTCCTTTGTGTCAGGTGTTGGTGAAATGTCCTCGTGTGAGTGTTTGTGTTTGCTTTCCTCCCTCTGGCAGTTTCTCCAGTGTCATTTCCCATCATAGGGCCACATTCTCTGAGCCCCACATGAACATCCCTCAGCCTGTCCAGCCCTTCATTGTAATCCCTCTTGGCTGCAGCTCTTCCAAAGAGCTCAGCTGAAGGGAGGAAGCAAATGTGATCTGCATCTCCAGCTCTGTGTGCTGCTGTCTCTGCTTTTTAGTGAAATTATTGCCTCTGCCTGGAACAATCCAAGCTCACTGAGGTGCTGCCAAAACCTGTGACCCATCACACCTTGTCAGCTAGAGCAGAGCACTGAGTGCCACATCCAGTCATTCCTTGAACACCTCAGGGATAGTGACTCCACCACCTCCCTGGGCAGCACATTCCAATGCTTGACAACTCCACATGTTATATTGGCTTTGGGCCAATTTGACAGGGTCTAGAGACAGAACTGGAGTGATAAAACTGCTTCTTGTTCTTCTGCTTCTCTCTTTGTCCTTGTTTATGTCCCTCAGTTGATTTTGTCACGGTTGTTATTGATGAGATACTCAGTGAGGCTGCAGAGAAGTTATTTGAGATCATGCTGAGGGTTTTTTGAGGCTTGGAAGCACTGAGAGGAGAGGTGTCAGTGCCTGTCAGAGGAGCACAGCTGGTTCAAACACTCCAGGCTTCAGAAAAGGCATTTTCAACTTGTAACTCATACCTTTTCCCACAACCATCCTTGGAGACTGCAGGATGTCACTGCCAAGGAGAAGGAAAAGCTCCTTTTTGTCTTTCTCTCTCGGTGAACAACACATTAGTGTGAGAAGGATAATCTCTGGTGGGAGTTATGGCTCTAGTCATACAACAGTTGTCTTGGAAAGATGTTTCAGCAACAGAAATGAGAGGCTGCACCATTTTCCAAAGCATAAATCTTTCAGGTTTGAAGGATGCTCTCAAAGAACCACTGGAAATACCCAGCCTGGAACAGGCTTCCAGCTGGAAAGGACAATAAGAATGATCAATGCTTCACTGTAAGCATCACACCAGGATTAATTGGGAAGTGGCTAGCTGGAAATTTGCTCTGTGGGTGCAGCACGTCATGCCCTGAGAATGCCACATGCTTTTCTCCAGGAGAAATGAACCTCCAGTGCTGTGCAGGATTTCCAAGCCGACCCAGGAGTGGAGGGCAGAGTGTGTCTGCTGCAACAGCTTGGCTTGAACCCAAGGGGAAGAGAAGAAAATGTGCCATGGGGGAATCAGGAAAGGGGGGAAGGTTTTTCCTTTCTTTCCTGCTAAGCACAAGGTGAAAGAGGAAACTGCCACATGTGTACCACACTGTGCCCATGTCACTGTTCTCTCCTTGCACCACTGCAGCCTCCTTGGCCTCTGCAGGGAATAGCATGTTGGGCTGGTGCTTCCCTGACTTCCAGCAGCAGAAGACTCTGCAACCAGCACCTCTGAAGGCTCCAGGCAACCTCCACGAGACCTCCAAGGATGCCTCTCTTTAGGATGGTAGGGATTTCCCAGTTGGAGTCACATCTCCATCCTCACTCATTCCAGCTAATGACGTGGGAGCTGTGCTGTGCTTTGGCAGGACACGTGAGCAGGAGGAGCAGGCCCAGGGCAGGTCCTGCTGCAGAGCCACAGCCTGGGGATGACACCACGTGGTGCAGATGGCAGCGCCATTTCCAGAGCTATAAACACTATCATTGTCATAGCTCTTTGAATGGTACTGCCATATGCACTGGACAACCAGCACTTATGCTTGTCAGGGCTTTGGGCCAGCTGGATTTTCTCTCCATTGAGATGAAGCTGATTCCTGAAGTATGACTGAAAGCTGCATGCTGCTCTAGAGTAATTCCCCCTCGTTGAGTCTCCAAGGATCATCGTGTTCTCACCAGTCTCCTGACCCTCAAAACCCAAGTGTCCTGTGTGTGGAAACATTGCTGATGCATCTAAACCTGCTTGGGCCAAGAAGAAGCAGAAAATTCATGGTATTTTTGAGAGCAAACCAGTCAGGCTCTGCATGTTTGTCTTTAGCAAGGATTGTACTTCTACAGTGAAGTGTATTTGACTGAGGATGTATGTCTGGGAGGGTGAGTGGAGAGAAAGTGCTCATCTTAGTCAACCTTAGGAGCTGCTTACCTCATTGTGCTGCTCACCACTTGCATTGCTGAAGGAATCACCATGTGCAGCACAGAGAGAAAAGCATGATGACACAAGTCATCACAAGCAGAGCAGAGCCCAAAGCTGCAGGAGCATCAGGTCCACACTGCCCCGGGAACTCAGGAACACAGCAGTCTTGGAGCAGTCCCTGTCTTCTTCCTTTTGTCCTTGCTGCGAGAGTTTTGCCGCAATAGTCCATTTTTTGCCATCCCAGATTCTCTTTTGCAAGGAAGAGGAGAGGCCCAGCAGCTCTGGGCTTTGCTGAGCAAAGAAAATGCTATGGATGAGCAAAAATACTCAGGCAGGTGTTAAGGAAGGGAATGTCCTGTTTCCCATTGAAGCCCTCACAAACATGGAGATGGTTTTCCAGGTGCAATGGTCCTGGTGGCTCTGGTACCTATTTCCTTGGGCAGCTGATCCTTTTTGAGGGCTGGCTCAGCCCTTGGGCTGTAGCTGGGGATGCAGAGAGGTGCCAGGTGTCAGGGATAAATGCTTTGGGAACAAGAGCAGAGCTAGAAACTCTGCTAGGCTGTGGCTGAGCCTCTGAGCTGCCAAACGCCACAAAGCTCTGTCCCACATCAATCTGATTCCTCCTTCAGAAGAGCTCACTGAGATCTGAGAGCCACAGCAGTGGGAAATGTGTTTCTGAGGCTCTGTATGCACTATCAGCAGTGGATTCTGATGACTAACCAGTCCAGGCACTTGTGGCAAACACACAGTTTACTTGGCCACTCATTTGCAGGCAGATTCTAAGGACTAATTAATTCTTTCAGCTTCTGCATGAAACTATTGTGCAAAACATCCCATCAAACAGAGAACATCATATGGCATGTTACTGTAATGAAATAATGAGATAACTGAGCTCAGGAGATGCCCACTACACTTCATTAAGACTAATTAAGCAGCACGATTTACAGCTGGAGAAGAGGAAACAGCCATTGAGCCCTGGCTCAGCAGAGAGGATGGGACATGCTGCCTTGGGAAGGCACATGGCTCATGCAGAAGTGTGTTCACAAGTCTCCATGTGGTGGTGATAACCTCCCCAAGCAAATTTGTTCGGTGAGGTTGGACTTAGCCCCTGGAACAAACCCACTGTCCTGGCCAAACAGCAAGGCCTGTGAAGCAGCAAGGAATGAAGGTCTGGATGGCTGAAGGCTCAGCAGCATGGATAAAGCTCTGCCAAAATACACACGAGACTTCCTTTCCGAGCCCTCTGAGACAGCAGCCACGTGAGTGTGTCCTTCATTTCTTACCAGCATAGAATTCCAGGATGGTTTGGGAAGGGGAGAAATCCACAGCTCCTATTGTCTTACCTATGGCTCTTATGGCCACTGCAGATAGCACAGAATCATAGAACCACAAGGAAGGAACTTTGGAAGGGACCTTAAAGCTTATCTTGTTCTATCACCTCCTGCCATGGGCAGGGACACCTTCCACCAGCCCAGGTTGCTCCAGGCTCCATCCAACCTGGCCTGGAACACTCCCAGGGATGGGGCAGCCACAGCTGCTCTGGGCAACCTGTGCCAGTGTCTTACACCCTCACAGGGAACAACAATTCCTTCCATATATCCAATCTAAACCTCCTCTCAGTTTGAAGACATTTGCTAAACTCTTAGCAAAGTGCATCTTAGGTTGCCTCAATGTAATACAAAGAACTGTAGATCCACAATGAGGTTTATTTTGTAAGAGGATGGACAGTGGTTGTTGTAGCTGAGCCAAGACCTAAGTCAGTTACATTTGAAACTCAATGGCTAAAAAGCAATTTTCTGTTCCATTTGCTGCATGTATCACTGCTTTGCTTTTCCTCAAGAAGGGGAACAAACATAAATCTGAGCAGCATTTATTCACCAAAGCAGAGGCTAAGGTGGAGATTTATGGACTGTGTTGTCTCCTCTGAAGCAGAAAATAGAGAGGCCCAGGAGCGAGAGAGGAAGGAGATGCACAACCTTCACGAATTTGAACTTGTTTGTTTGCTTTTGCACTTTAAATCTGAGGCAATATATGAAGCAAGGGGTGGGTAGGAGCTGCCAGATTTGGTGGCCCTGGCAGAGCTTCAGATCTGCAGAAGGGCAAATCACAAACCAGCAGGAGTAGCTCTGTGTTAAGAGCAAGAACACGCAAATAAAGGCTTTGCACACACAGGTACAAACCCAGAGACACAGAGTGGTGGGTTCAGTGTTGCTGCTGTTACTGCCCAGCATAGGAGTGTGGTGCTATGGGCATCAGGTTGGAAGGCTGAGGCCACCTGTGAGAGACTTCTCTTGTGAGAGGGAGAAGAAACTACCTGGCTCAGGCAAAACAGCTCTGTCTGAATGAATTGACCTCCCATGCAACATCTGCAGACATTTCCGACAGCAAACAGTGCAAAAAGGCACAATCTGATCACTCACAAGGAGCTAAAGTCCTTACCTGAGTATTCCCAGCATGTTTCCAGAGCTGTGTTTGACTGGCAGAGCAGCATTTTCCCTTGAAACATCCTCCCTCAGCCTGGGCAACCCGTAAGGCAAACCCGACCAAGACAACTTTGTTGGCTCAGGCTGAGGGACCTCAACTGCTGCAAAACACAGCTGAGCTTTTGCTTACTTTATATCTGGTTTCAGTTTTGCATTTTAAACCTTCTTGATGTAAATAAAACACTGAGATTTCTTGTGCTGGGGAAACTCTAAAGAGATTCTCAGAGCAATTGTCATGTAGGGAGAGGTTTTGTCTGTGGATCAAGGGGAGATTCTGCAGCTGAAGCTTTTTGGGCAGTCACTCTCCTTCCCAGGCACCTGTGCTGGGTCCCTGTGAGCCTCCTGTGCTGAGAGCTGAGACTTGGAGCAAACTGAGCTTACAGGGCAGAATTTGGCACTAGATTTGATGGCTTTGTGCTTATCTGCCCCATCTGAAGCTCATCAGCCTCTTGGTTCTGAAGCTGTGTGATATGTAGGTCATGCAATGACTATTGCCACAGCACAAATGACAAGTGTATTTAGGCTCTGCCTCTCCAGCACTGCCTGAGGTGCCTCACCCTGCTGAGGTTGTTCTGTCCCTTGCAGGTGTAACTATGATATATGACTCGAATGCCAGGGAAAATATATGTTCTACAGACCCATCCAACAAACTCCACACATGCTTAAAGGCCTCAGAATTGGCTCAGTCAATGCAAAGACTCAATATTCATAAAATATTTTTGATTGCTTCCTGCCAACATTTTGCTTTATGTCAAGTAGAACAAATTGCACTGGTTTCACCCAGAGCCTAATTTCCTCACCTTGGATTTCAGCAAGAAAACTGAAAACTTCATTGTGTTGTCAGGGGAAGGAATATAACTTGATCAGTGATTATTGTGTGCATTTCCCCAGGTGATTGCACTAGTTACCTCCTCCTATGATCAAAACTAATACATTGATCAATGCAACTCTTAGGTGTCATGTTCCATCCTACAAGGCATTTCTGTAACAGATGGTCCCAAAAGGAATTACCTAGGGCTCTTATTACCCTGTGAAACCAATCAGAGAATAAATATCTGCTTGATTATGTTCCCTCATTTCTTGGGTTCCTCTCATCCTCCAAAAATGAGCTGTTTGCAGCTATGCAAACCTTCAATTTTCTGCCCCTCTGACCCTTGGAGAAGCTTCCTTGGACATGGTGTGCTCAAGTGTTCAGGCTGAGCATGACATTTTCCTTTTGGACATCTTCAGGAGGGATGAAATTCTGCTCACTAGGGATGTTCAATTGAGGAAACATTTCCTTAGGTCCTTCTTGCACACAAGTTCAGAGGGTCCCTGAGCCTGGAGGGGAGCAATAGTTGGCATCACTCTTCTGAGATCCTCACTAGCAGATGTCCAGGAACTCCTCCTGTTGAGTTTGGAGAGGCTGAAGTCAGACACCAGACTATCAGCACAGGATGTTTGGGGATAGAGCTAAGAGAAAATGGGCACTTAGCACACCCTGAATCACACTGAAACGAAGCTGTCAGAGGCACCTCCTGTCCTCCCCAGCACACTCCTGAAGGCAATCTAACCTAGCTCGAGGCAGCTCTTGGCAGGGAATGTGGATGAGCAAAGGAAGCATCATCTTCCTGAAGAACAGGGGAATGAAAACAGCCACTGAGCAATATGTACTCATTGGCTTGGGTTGGTGTCTGGTTTAACCAAGCTGAAATGGAGGAGGAACTGTCTCTGAAAGGGATGCAGGGAGTTAGTGTTTGCAGGTGAGGGGAACAGAGTGGGATGGGGAGCACAGAGACTTTGCTGCTGCCCTTAGAGCACCGAGAGAAAACCCTGTGGGCATTGACCAAACCAAGGGCTATGGGGAGATCTCACTCCAATTAGACACCCACTGCCAGTTTCCCCATCTGTGCTGTGACATTTCATCCTGATAACTTGCTTACAAAACACAACTGGTTGTGAGCACAGCTCAGGAGTTTGACATGCTCATAGTTTTCGTGGTATGATGTATGAAGGCTTATGGATTTGTATTCCTTGGGTTGTAAGTGGACGTGGCACTCAGTGCTCTGTTCTAGCTGACAAGTGCTGATGGGTCACAGGTTGGACTTGATGTTCTTGGAGATCTTTTCCAACCTAATTGTGTGATTTTGTAATTCTCACACAAGTTTGAAGCCTGAAATGAGTCTTGGGGCTCGTGGCTGTAGTTGGACATTGTGGTGTCTCCACTGCACAGGGAAACAGCTCCGAGTGGTTTTGCCACTCTCTCATTCCACAGCTTTGGCAAATAGCTTGTGTTTTATTCCTAGCAGATGAAAGATCTAATTGTGCCAGTTGTGAGACCTCCATTTGAAAAAATGAATCATTATCTTCCATTTGGAGCTTATTAATTGGTGCTGCAGTCACTGAAACACCTCACTTAGAAGCAGAATCCCATTATGATCCATCCTTTCTGTGGGTAGTTCTGAGCTGCTGTGGATTTCTGATGTTCCTGAGCACTTCCAAGTACTCTCCTAATTATCAGATTTGGGCCTCTTGTGACTGTTGCATTAATTGTGGGGCGAAAATGAACTGTAGGCCAAAACCTGTAGCTAATTAGAGCATATAACGGAGTTCCAAACCTAACATTAATGAGGAAGAAATGGAAATAGAGAGTTCATGTGAGAAAAAGGGGAAAGTGCTCATCTTCCACAGCCTGACACTGGATGGCCTCACTCATTTGCTTACTTGTTTACCTTGGGGTTTATAATCAGCAAATGGATTTTAATCACTGTAAAATAAAACCTCCTTCATCGATTTTAATGTTAGCTTAGTTTCTGTCCTTTGGTGCCCAAGTTGCTGTTTCTCCTGTGGAAGCAATAGGAGGGAGGAAGAGCTGTAACTCCTCTGGAAACATGTCCAGGAGCTGCACTAGTGCAAGCAAGAGCCAGAGCTGGTTTGGAAGGGTGGGAGAACTGGTGAACTTCAGCTGAGGGAAACATCCTTCAGGGGTGATGGAAAGATGGAGGAAGAAAGGAGCAAAACACACACATTGATAGATGCTTTCTTTGCTTCCTGTGACTTCTCAGACACTAAGTCTCTTTTCTTTTTTATCCCAGTGGTTTGTTTCCCTCATTCAAGGCCTTTGCTTACTTGGAGCTCTCTCTGCTCATTTTAAACGTGAGGAAGCATGTGGAAGGTTGGATGGTGTGTGCTGGAGACAGATGTTTTCCAAACCTCTAACTGAAAGCAAGTAAGGAATGCTGAGGGCTTAATTCACAGGGTCTGAACAGCACTCTTTGATTCAAAGATAATTAAGATATTCAGTGTAGCTGCTCAAGAGTGAGAAAAATAAACACTTGTCATGAGACAAAGAGCAATTTGTGTTTAGATTTGACTACAAAGGACTTGAAAATCAACATTGCTGTCAGGGCCATATAAATAATTTAGCAATCCAAACGTTTTCCCCAGCTCTGGATTTTCACCATTCAGCTGCAATAGGAAACTGGAAATGTTGAGAGCATTTCTGTTGCTTTTTCCATGTTTCCCCCAGGATTGTTTTACTCTGGAGGAGGAACAGGCCACTGGTGTTTGCTCCTGTGTGCAGAGGTCAGTCTGGGGGTCAGCTCAGGCTGAGGCAGCACAAGGAGGATCCACAACAACCTTAAACCTTATTGCTAAGAAATCCTCCAAGTACCTAAACTGTCTCAGAGTCAGGAATGAACGAGACACCCCAAAAAAACCACCAGCAGCTCTTTACCCTCCAAGGGTTAGATCTGTTGGCACTTTTGCAGCATTGCATATGAAAATGATTTATGCTGTTCTGCATATCAACCCAAAGACTCAATTTTGCCCCAGGAATCCTGGTGGGTAGGTAGGCATTGTTGTTCTTCTCCTTCTAAATGGTTTTCTACTGATGGGCAAATCAGAAGTTTGTTTTAGTGGCTGCAGACATGACTCATTGAGCCAGAGGTTCTGAAGGTACTGGGAAGGTTTTGGTGTTATGGAGTGTGTGAACCTGATAACTGGGAGGGAAAAGGACAATTCTGCACTCACCTTGTGCAGGTGGAATGTGCAGCTGCATTGAAAGCAAAGGGTTTGTGAAAATACATCTTGTTTGGCCTCTGGGTGTTGATTTTTATCCACCAGAAAATGGAAATGGAAAAATGTATTTTACTCATGTTTCATTTGGACATTTTTGGGTGTTTCAGAGTTGAAGTTTTTGTTTGCTTCTTTCAAAGTGAAAAATGTCACAGGTTAAAATAGCAAACTTTAGAGATCCTTGGACTTTCTGTTTACACTTGTCAATTGTCTGGCTGTTTCCCAAGATTTCTCACTTTTCCAAAAATGTCAGATGTATCTTCTCAGGGAGACAAGAGGTTTGTGATCTTGCCCCTTAGCCCCATGTTCCTGGAGGCCACTCCAATGCCACAGGCTCTTTCCTGAGTGCTGCAAACCTGCTCAAAGCTTATTCCATAGGAATTCAATCTGTGTGATCTTCCCTGGGTGTTCCCAGCACAGCCATGGGGAAATGAAGCCAACCAGACCCTTCCTGTCCTTAATGTCCAGCAATGGTTTGCTGTGGCTTAGTGACTGCCACGAGGCACAGAATTCAAGGACTCTCCACCTGCCCCTGGAACAGGAGTGAAGTATGGAAATGCATCAGTGTGTGGGACAGCTAGCAAACAGCCTGGGATAGCTAACAAACAGCCTAAGCTGTTCTCTCTCCCCCTCTCTTTTCTAGTGCCTGTACAAATTGTGTTGTTTGCATTGGTAATTGTGGCACTGAGCAGATGGTGGAGGGTTTAGTCTGGAGTGATGTGTTCATTAACCTGCTCTGCTCTGTCAAGGGAGTGTTAGCTGCAACCCCAAAGTGAGAGCCAAGAGTTAGTTATTCTTTCTCTTCCAAGTCCCTGTGAAAGGATCAGCTATGAGAAATGGCCATGACACTGGGTGTGAAGCTGCTAGAGTGGTGCTGTGATATTCCAGAGGGGAAACCACTGAGCAGCCTTGGGAGAGAAAGGAAAATGCAGGGGAAGATGAACTGGGGACTAAGGAAAGTTTAAATTCTCTATTCAATTTGGAAGTTCAGTTCCACTTACAATGTGGCTGCAACCACCAGAGTGCAAACTCTGCATTCTCTGTACCTCCCTGCACAAAACCAGCCCAGGGACAGCTGGAAATCCTCTCCTTGCTCTCCAGAGGATTCAGGACAGCAGGAACCACCTTCTGCTAGTCCAGAAAAAGAAGCAATTAATAAAACGCACACATGGACTGGGAAAGGACTATTAAACAGGGAGCAAGAGCAGCTCAATGGAGAGTTGGGGTGGCTGTGACTTCCTCCCTTCCCCTGCAAAAGTTCCTCCTGCTTGGGCAGTTGTGGGTGTTTATTTGTGAGACCTTCTCAGGCTCTCCAACTCCCTGCCAGGGCTGCACTGCTGGGTGCTGGTTGTGATCCAGGGAAAGCCACCAGGGAAATGGCAGAAACACTGTGCCCAGGCCTGGGAGGAGTGGGATGCAGAGGGCAGAGCTCAATGTCTAATGGAGCTCTGTGGCTTAACATGTCAGAAGGTACAAATCCCCCTGAAGGAGCCCATTAGAGGCAGAAAAAGTGAGCCATTCATTTGCTGCAGATAATTTATTTAATGCATTTAAACCTTTTAATGTAGTGGTTTTTTTTTCCCTGCTCACATATTCTGTCTTCATTACTCAAACCTACTCGGTACATTTCTCTCGAAACGTTCAGCCCACACGTGGAGGGTTTGAGCCTTGTTTTCTCCTTGCTCTGTAAGATAAATCCCCCAGTGCTTGGGGGGTCCAAGGGGTGGGAGCTGAGGTATATCAAGTGTGTGTTCCTGGAGGTGAAGCAGCACCAAACTTGCTCCCCATAGACACTGAGAAATGGATTATGCTTCAGAGAGCTCAGTTAAGGCATGGGGGGTGGACAAATTCAGGGCAGGTATAGTCCTGTCTTTGATCCCACTCCAAACTGGTGCCCTGCAGTTGGCAGCCAGCTGTGAACTCTCATTTGAAGGAGGAAACTGCAAAGAGCCCTGGGAACACATCCCAGCTGCAGAGGATTCCTTTGCCAGCTTCCTGGAGGTGTTGGTAGTGTTTTCAGGACTGCTGTGCCAGTGGCTGAGCATCACCCCTGCAGTGCAGCTTTCACACCCTGCCTCCCAATGCTCTTTCCTCCTCTCCTACCAGTCCTCTTTCCCCACAGGGTAAACAGCTGGAAGTGCTGAGCTCACTGACAGAGGCTTCAGACAGACACTTTGTGCCACACGAGATCCTGGGACACCTTAATGACTTCTCTTTAGCTTATTGCATCTCTGTACCAAACAGCATCTCCTGCTATTGCTGCTCTTGCACCTCTGCTCTCTGCCTGCTGCACAAGGAGGAGGAAGGTTTGGCTCTTTGGATATCCTGTTTGCACTGAGCTGTCAGTCCTGTCTGTTGTGCTGCTGAGCCAGTCTGGAGTTGCTCCAAACTGTCCTGTTGATGGAGCTGTCCTGGCTCTCATCCTCTATATTATCCCTGTGTGTAGCAGAGATTTTGCCCTGCCAGAGGTCTCCTTGGTGGGTTGTCTCCTGCAGTGTCCTGTCTCTGACTTGGTACAGAAAATTTGAACAACATTATGACTTGTATGCTCCATGGTCACCTAACCACAGTGTCTGCTCAGTGCAAAATGTCTCTTCTTGTGTCTTGCATCAAGTCTGTAACTTGTTGGGAGAACAATCATATTTTTGCTAATTTATTATCCTCGTTTAAAGTGGATTTATAAAGTTATTATCCTTACTAAAGATAAAGTACTAAGGGTGTATGTTCAGTGGATACATCTGCACGCTCTGACCTGCAATGAGGCAGCCAAAGCTGAGCATGTTGCAACCAGCACAGCAGAGGGGAAATCCCTCTAGGAATGTGCACCAAGGCAAACCCCTAAGCTGGTCTCACATCATTCCTTACCTGCTTGCACTGAAGACTTTAACTGAAGTGTCTTCAGCTTAGTCCACCCACAGTGGTTCCTAGTTCCTTGGTCAGGATTCCTCTCATCTCACCTTAGACACATGAAAACCAACAGGGTTTGGTTTTCAGGGACTGCATCAAAGTGGAGATTTGGTTTCCTGTCATGGAGCACAGCAGGGATTTGCTTTGCTTTGTGTGGGATCTGGACACTAGGAAGATACACTGTCTTGGGATGTGCTTTGGGGTTTCCAGGAGCTCATTTTAGGGCAGCTTTTCACTAGCTTGACTAGCTGATCCTTGTAACTGGCACTGACAGCTCTGCATGTTCCCACTCCCAGGTACACTGTGCTACGCAATGGACATCACCAGGAACATGAGAAACTTCCCATCCACAACGACCCTGAGTCCCAGGAGTCCTGTTTCTAGTCATGGTCCTAGCAGAGGAATGGCCCAGCTGGAAGGACAGATGCCTTTCAGGATAGCCAAAGGGTCCATGGGCAGCAGGACTCGTGGAGAAATCATTGATCTGCGGTGGATGGAGCCTCCTGCTCTGACTGCCCAGGGATGGGCAGTGCAGAAGTGGGATGGGTGGGACATGGGGAGGTACAGGACTCCTGCAAGGACAGCTGGACTGTGACTGTGCCTGAGCCTCACTCCAGGAGTGAGGATTTCTGTCCATAAGGACACAAACCACCCAATGCAGGGACTTGAGCTGTTCCTTCCCAGCTGCCATCTCTGGCCAAGTCATCTCTGTCCTGCAATCTCACAGATCACAAGGTGTGGCTGAAGCCCTGAGAGGATGTGAGGCTAAAGGTGATGATTTCCCTGGGAGATGCTGCCTGCTGGTGAGGAGAGACACAGCACTACGTTTTCTTCAGGAAAAGAAGAGAAGATATTTGCCCTTTGACTATAGCTCCTGGGGACAGGTCTGCACGAGCTGCTGCTCCACCTGAGTCTGCAGAGCTTGCTTTGTAAATGCTTTCATTGTGTTTCCTGGCCAGGTTCCTTGTGCAAGACTCCAGGGAGGTGCAGAGAGCCTGCCAAGCTGCAGTGGGACCTACAGAGCCACTGGACCTCAACAGGCTCTGCTCCAGGCCATCCCCTGCCAGCCAGAGACTGGGTGGGATGTGCCCTCAGACCCAACAAGCTGCCAGTGCTGTCCTCATCTGAGCAGCTCTGGGCATTGTCACTCAGCAGAAAGGTTGGCCAAGAGGCAGAATTAGTCTGTACCAGATCACTAAGTGCCATCTTGAAGAAACACACCATCTAAAAAGCTTTTCTAGCTGCATTAAGAAGAGAAACTTCTACTTACATCTTCCACCTTTATTTTTGTATCCGTTTCTGGTCTCTTCCAGTTGAGGCAAGAGGTTTGAAGACTTTCAGACAAACATCACCATCTGCACATCTGCTCACAAAGATCTCAGTCCTCAGCTGCTTCCTGCATGTAGATGTTGCCACGTTCCCTGTGAGCTGATTCCACCCATGCATGGAAAGGGTGGGCAAGGCTGCAGACTCTCCAGCCTGGGGAGAAGGATTGTCATGCAGTAGGAAATATGCAGATCCAAGACTAAAAGCCTCTCCCCTTTTTAGGTGAAGCTCTAACCCAGAGCTGCCTCCCGAGCCTAGACAATACAATTGTACTTTGCCATACTGTGTAATCCTGTACAGATATTTTTAATGTAAAAAGAAAAGGTGACATTATTTATTATTTTTTATCAGGAACATGTGGTTTTTTCATTAAAAGCTTCTAGACTCAGGAGCTAAACATGATATGTATTGTTATTATTTAGTAATATTTGTTGCTATGTGACAGGTATTTACTGCAAACAGACAGATCCTGCTGTGAGCAAACAGAGGTGTTTCCAGCAGGAAAAACAGTTGTGCATGACAGGAACAACTAACTTCCTTGCCATGGGGTCTGACCTCCTTAAACACTTCCTCCACATACAAGTCACTGGTAAAGCTTCACATCACCTTCCTTCAAGATTCCAAAGGACACTGGGCAGGAATTGCCCTGATGAGAAGACCTGACACTTCCCAAAGCAGAAATTTCTGGCACTTAGGGAGACAAACTGGTGGTGTCTGTGCTGGGAGGAGCAGGAGTGATGTGAGAAGAGAGGGGGGAGAGTTTGAGGCAGCTCCTGGTTCATCAGCAGCACCAGTTTGGCCATGACCTGCTTTTCCAGGGTTCTGATTCCAATAGAGCACACTTAACTCTAGTACTGACACCCAAACAAAGCAGTGAGTGAAAACAAAGCCATTATTGAAAGGCTGAAAAAAAAATCCATCCAGAGCTGCCTCAGCCCTCTGGTCCTCACCCATGGGAGTGTCCACAGGGATTGGTGGGATTTGGGCACACAAAGCTGCAGAACAGGTTGTCTTGTATCAAACTTCTCAAAGAGACCCCCACCCCAAAAGCTTTTCTCTGTCCCCACTAAAAGGCATCAAAACCCTGTGTGAAATCCCTTGGAGTGCTATGAAACCAGCAGCATGGGGATGCTACAGTGATGCTGTTCTTTGTTTCTGCTGTGGTCCTTCAGGTGTTGCTTTCTCTTCTATTTTTATGTGCATTAGTAATAGATCTCTTAATTTAAAATGAATTCCTCAACCTGACAATTGACTCATGGGCAACATTCCAAAGGCTCTGCCAATGGGAGCAGCAGCTCACTAGCCAAAATGGGCAACAGCAAAAAGGCTCCAGTTCCAAACACTGTGTTTGAATGAGATACCAACAGGAAATGTCCATGTCCTGTGTCATCTCTGACCAATGCTCACTGGGCCCTGCAAACCTGCCATGAACCACCTGACAGCTCCTGATTAAGCAGTCAATAATCTCAGCAAAGCTTTGTGGACACAGCAAATGGCACTGTGTGCCACCAGTGGTGGCAGAAGGGCCATGGAAAAGGACCTGGACTCGATGGCCTTGGCTGGAGGTAGCTGCTCCTGTGGCCTGGGAGCTCAGCTTCCCACTGAGCACCTTGGCTCGTGGTGGCAGAGCCTTTGCCGTGCTGAGTAATGTGTAATGCATTGGCTGCTTCTAAAAATAAAAGTTCTTCTATGTACACTGCACTGAACTCCAACTCCTGCTCTTCTCTTGTGCTGTTTGCACTCAAAACATGAGATGTGACCAAGCTGAACCTTCCACCTGCCTTGCAAGATACTCCAACAGCTGCAACAGAGAGGGACAATTGATTTTTCTACAGCTCTGAGAGGAGGTTGGAGCCAGGTGAGGTTTAGCCTCTTCTTTTCAGGTAGCTAGTGACAGGAATAGGGGAAACAGCCTCAAGCTGTGCCAGGGGAGGGTCAGGTTGGACATCAGGAGGAATTTCTCCATGGAATGTGCTGCCCAGGGAGGTGGTGGAGTCACCAGCCCTAGAGGTTTTCAATATGAGACTGGATGTGACACTTAGTGCCATGGACTGGTAACCATGGTAGGGTTGCACTCAAAGTCAAACTCAGAGCCCTAACAGCCAACTCAGCAGTGGGAAGCAGCACACCCCTCACAGCAGCTCCAGGAAGGGTGAGGAGAGCCCATACACTTCAATTAGCTGAAGTTTAGGACTGTCTGGAGGGATGCAGAGCAGTAAGTGGATGCTGCACACTCCCTAAATGTCAGTGCTTCAGGCACTGAGCAGCTGTGCTGCTCAGTGAGATGTGTGGCTATGTGGCTGCAGCCCAAGTGTACCAGCAGGTCATGCTCATAAACACCATGCAGACAGAGGAATCCTTGTGGGGAAATGTCCTTTCCCATTTATCCTTCAGTCCTTTCAGTACAGTTTTTAGTCTCGGAGAGGGCAACGAGAGAAAAAGGAGAAACTCTCTCAGCAGAACAATTAGCAAAATGCCCTCAGGAAATCCTCAAACCCTTTTCATTGAGTTCAGTCATGGACAAGACCTGCTGCTACTCCAGGAGCTGATGCCTATGTAGGCACAGGAAGAAATGGAAACATTTACCACAGTGGCTTCAAAATGAAGACAAGTTCCACCTGTTTTGCAGCACAGCACATTGCAGGGTGAGAGCTCAGAAGGGCTCCCAGGGCAAACTGAGGGCCTGGAGTGCTGGACCTGAGGGGTGTGTGTAGGGATGCATGGGAAGTCCTTAACTCAAACACACCCAGAACCATTTAGGAAAAGACCTCCAAGACCACTGAGTCCAAGCTGTGACCCATCACCACCTTGTCAACTAGAAGAGAGCACTGAGTGCCACATTCAGTCATTCCTTGGACACCTCCAGGGATGGTGACTCCACCACCTCCCTGGGCAGTTCCAATGCCTCACAGCCCTTTCCATGAGGAAATTCCTCCTGAATGTCTACTGCCTTAATCCTCCCAGCTAATTACACTAACCCAAGCCCCAAATCCCCATTACTGGCAGCACAAAATGATGCAAAGTGGGGAGAATTACCATCACTGGGATGTGCAAAATCCCACAATGGTATGAACTCACCTGGTCCAAGGCTTTTGTCACAGAAACTTAAGGAAGTGCCAGTTTTTAGGCTGGTAACTGCAGCATGGTGAGACATCAGGCCAGAGAGGATGGCCTGGCACACCTGAGCTGCCTCTGTGCAGGCACAGTTGGGAATTCAAGAGGCAGTTCCACAGTTGGGAATGCAGACACTCCCCAGGGAAGCAAACTGGTCTTCAAAACTGGCAGCAAAGCCTGGGCCTACACAGCAGTGGGAAGCAGAGTTCAGTACACAACACACACACGTTCAGGGGCAAATAGCAGCAGTTTTACTGACCATGTGGACAATGTGCATTCAGGAGTGAGCATGAAGCATCCCCAGTGCTCCCTGGGTGGGTCAGATGGGGCTGTGGTGACACAGCCAGAACCAAGTAGTTACACATTATCCCCTTTTCTGCCTGTCTGAAGGGCAGATTCAACTCACAGCCATGTGTAGACTCATGTTAGAGAGAGTGGAACCAACAATTAGCAACTTTCTGGTCATAGTACAGAGTCAAATACACTATTCAAATGAAACCTAACAGTACAAAATGCTTCAGAACATCTCTCCTGCCTCCAAGGTGCTAAATGTGGGGGTTTGCCTCCCCCCAAAATGCTCTTGATACCTCTAGAAACTACCACAGATCACCAACTTCGCTACATTTTTTTCTGCCTTTTCTGGCCTTCTCTGCAACAGCTGTGGAATGATCTGTCCCTTTGAAAAATGCACACAGGACACAAAGATTGTGCTCAACAGGTTTACTCAGACTGGACTCTTAAATGCTGAAGAAAAAGGCACAGATTAAAAGAGACTCTGATGACTCTTTTGAACACAGCAAATGGAATTCTGTTTGTAAGAAAAAAAAAATACTCCTATGAATTGCATGGGCTGAAAAAGTTCAAATGTTCTTCCCTGTTCCTAATTATTGGCCTTCATTTAATGGGATTTAAATTAAATTGTATAAACATATGAAATAAAGTCTCAGTATTAGGAAGTTTGTTTTTTTTTCATTTCCTCTATGTACAAATCTTAGTATACAATTTTTTACTTTTCATTATACATTTAACTACATCTTTTTTTCCAAACTGTGTGAGAGCAACTGCCGAGTTATGTGTTTTTGAGGAAATGCTTTGCATTCGGAAGGAATCCACCTGCTTTTCTTGGCCAGCAGTGCCAGGCAGGCCTGGGGGAGGCTGATGGGCTGTGGGGCAGGGGGAGCAGCCCCTCAGATGTAGTCATCCTCCACGGGCTCCCCGTTGACATCACAGTAGTGGATGAAGATGGCCACGACGCGCTGGAACACTCCCTTCTTCATCTGCCGCAGCTCCGAGATCTCCTCCCCGATGGTCTCCATGCAGATATCAGCAGAGAGCTGCCCCTTCCTCCTGGGGGCATAGATGGTGGCTGGGGAAGGCAGGAGACAGTGAGAGCTATTACACATGTGGAGAAACTCACAGGAAATCTGGTTGGTGTTAAGTCTTGGAGAACAAACAACCCTCTTTCCTGAGTGGCCACGTCTCAGCAGCATTACTCCAGCACAGGAGGTGGTTTGTCTGCCTTGCACTTAAACCTTTCAGTAGAGTCAGAATCATCAGAGTTGGAGGAGACCTCTAAGATCATCCAGTTCAACCATTAACCTGTCACTGCTGAAACCCCTAAACCAGATCCTCCAGCACCAGATCCAGGTGCCTCTTAAACACCTCCAGGGATGGTGACTCCACCACCTCCCTGGGCAATATCCCAGTGCCTGAACACCCTCACAGGGAAAATATTTCTCAGAACATCCAATCTGACACTGCCCTGGCTCAGCTCAAGGCCATTCCCTCTAGTCCTCTCCCTGCAGCCATGGCAGGACACACATCCTTCACCTCTCTCCAACCCTGTCAATGAGGTGGAGAGAGCCATGAGGTCACCCCTGAGCCTCTTGTCCAGGCTAACCAATCTCAACTCAGCCCTTCCCCATGTGCTGCAGCCCTTTGCTGCCCTCGTTGCCCTTGGCTAGACTCACTCCAGTGCCTCAATGGCCTTTTTTAAGTGAGGGGTGATGTGCTCATGTGATGTACACCAAGTCCAATGTGTCTGTGAGTGAAGGGAATCCCAGGCTAAGCACCAGATTTTCTCTCTGATTTTGTATCTCAGCTGGTCAATACACTCCTGTAGTACTATGGTCCTCTCCCCTGCGGGACTCCTCAGCCAGCTCCCAGCACTGCTACAGGGAGTTATTTGTCATCTACCAAAACCAGCCTAAGAACTACAACACTGAATAATAAAGGAGTGCATTGTCAGCTTGGGGCCAAGCAACAAGTTATCTGAACACAACAAGACTGATTACTCACTTCTCTCATCATCCTCAAAGTCGTATCTCGCATAGCTGTTTGGCTCTGCTGTTCTCAGGGACCTCAGCCACGGGAAGTCAGTGATCATGGAGTAAGGAGCACCATCCACAATACCTGCAAGACACAAAGATGAGGATCCACAGAGGACTCCAGCAGCATCAGCACTCTTCAGCAAGTACACTTAACTGGCACATAGAATGGTCACTCTAATGCAGGAAAAGTATCTCCTCACTACATTTCCCCACTCTGCCAAAACTCCTCCACTCTCCTCACAAGAATTATTATCCATCTCTCTTGTAATGATGCAAAGCTACTAATCTGAGCAGGAGGCTGAACATCAGCCTTCAGCTCTCCATAAACACTCACCTTCTAGAGTGTAAATATCTCGTCCCCAAGGGTACTTAGTGTATTTCTTCAGGTCCTCCTCAGTTCGTGTAGCTTCAGGGAAGAATTCATATTTAATCAGCTCTCTAGGGGGAAGGATAAAGAGATTGCAGCCAGTGGTGATGAGAAATGGGAAACCCTACCACACCACCTTTCCTTTAACGAGCCTGAATCCACAGAAACACTCCTCCAAACACCCACTCAGGATCAATCCCTTGGCTTTGGACAGCAACCACAGCCAATAGCTTCAGTTTGGGTGAGAAACCAATGAAACCTTTGAGCACACCTTTATCTGCAAGCAACAATCCAGCACAGTTGCAACTAAACCAAACTTCAGAAGTGAATCTGTTCTCTTAGTAATTTTAGTGAAACAGCAGCACAACAAACATACTGGTTTAGATCAGCTGAATGAGAGCCACTGTGCACAGTTCCCTGTTGCTGCTGGGAATTTTAAGGAGCTCATACTGACTGATCATCTTCTGCAGAAACTAATACTAGTTCTTGGAGCAAATCGCTCTTCTCTTGTAAAGTAACTTGCTCTCAGATTTGAAGATACTTCTCAGCCATATCCCAGCTACTTCAGTGCTGGATGAAACACAGGATAAACTGTATAATGAATCACAGGATGAACTGTATGATGAAACACAGGATTATTGCTGGAGAATTGACACTATTTCCACGTGGGGAGGTTTATACCTGTGTTTTGCGTTCGATGCATCCTGACATTAAAACTCCACGTGGCACCACCTCAAACTCACCCTGCACTAGTCACTAACCCTTTCTCCCTTGGTTTGGCCCAGGGAGCAGCAGGCTGAGGCTGCAGCCCTGCAGGGCAGCACTCACTGGTTGATGTTGGCGATGGTGTCCATCCAGCTGCGCACGCGCACCTTGTTGCGGACGTTGGGAGGGTTGCTGAACTCGTGGATGATGCAGATGTGGTAGGGGTAAGGGCCACTGAATATCTTCTGCTCCAGAGTCAGCGTGTCAACCTGGGAGAAGCAGCAAACAAGGACTTGTGACCAAGAGAAACAAAGAGAGGTGATTTTAGACAGACACCCACCAAACCCCCAAATCCCGAGGCAACACACACACTTTATTGGAGTAAAACCTTCCTAGTGCAGCTTTGCATCTTCTCAGCTGTTGAATTTGATGGGAAATGTCTATTTTCTGATGTGTCTCACAACTCCAATAAGTAAACATCATAAAATTACATCCATGATGATCTGACACCCTTCACTTCTCAGAGTTTGGCTTACTTAGGCCGAGGGGGTCACTGGTTTGGTGTTTTGCTTCTCCTCTAATATCCTTCCCACTGTCCCCTAAGAGCTAAAGCAGATCTGTTTTCAAAGCAAAGCTGGCTCTGATGTCACATCAGCCTTCCCTCTCTGGCAAGCAAGCCAGAAAAAGCAGGAGAGAAGCAGCAGCACAGCACAAACCACAACACTCTGGTAAGAGTGATCCAGTGAAAACCCAACATTCCAGGCCTGAAATTCAGCTCTCTAATCACTTCTCAACTGACCTCACCAACTCACTAAATGTCACTGCCTGCAGCTCCCACACACCATCTGGGGAGGACAGGGTGGCTCCCACTACCACAACTGTCTTGCAACACTGTTTGGCATCAGGAAGAGGATGCTAAGGAGTGTTCCACCCTCCAACTGCTGCTCTGAATCCAACAGGACGTGGGTTAAAGGTTTCAGATACCTGTGCCCGTGTCATGCTTTGCTCAGACATCACTACAAGCTGATTAGTAGCATGGAGGTTCTTACAGCTCCTCTTAGTTACTGAGTTTGAAATGAATTCCATGCCTCTTCTAATGCAATGAACACTGGGGAGAGGGAGATTCAGTCTTAAAATTCAGTATCATTCAAGCTCAGCTTGTGCAATAAAGGCTCTGACAGGCTGAAGCTGCAATGAATAAGTTTCTCAGAGTTGTGTTATTCTAACATTTACATTTGTTGCACCAATGGAAAACCACACAAAGCCAAGAGTGAAGGAGGCAGAACTTCAGGTCTGTTCACAGCTAGGCCGAAGTTGGCTGTGTACCTGCTGCATTGGCCGAAGGTAAATGATCCTGTTTCTCTCTGGGGGCATCCTGAGGATCTGATCCAGCACCTGATCCATGTTTAGCTTCTTGCACTGAGCATAGTCGAAGCGATTCACAACTGGGGCGTTTTCCACCTTCAAGTGTTTCAGCACGCGGCACCTGGTGGCTGCAGACAGCAAACAAAGGGTTCAGAGGCAGGAAACAGACCCTGAACACACCTCAGGATCTCCTGTCAGGAGCTGCATGGCTGACAGATCTCAAAGAAGGCAAACAGGCAGTGTAAGACCCAGAGAACTGCTCAAGTGGTAGGTGGCAACTCCAGCCTGTTACAGAACAGAGTAGCTGTTCATTCTGCCATGCTGTGATCAAACTCTGAATCTGGGAACTTGTAAGAAAGCTCCTTTTGAAGGTCATGCCACACTCCATCTAACAATAACCTTTATCTCCCTCGGTTTCCTTTTACAAAGCCTCCTGAGATGGTCTGGGGATTGCCACAATGGGAACCACTGAGTTCAGAATCAGATCAGGTAGAGATTATAGTGAGGCCACACAAGGTAAAATGAAGCTATTTCCTTTCCAGCAACACTGCCCATGGCACCAACTTTTGGTCCAAAATCAGTGTGTTCTGAGAAACAATTCTGGAACAAAGAAGTAGTTTCTTTACTCTCTGCTAAGCAGATCTACCTCATTTCAGAGGAAAAGGTCCTACTGAGTGCAGATGCTGCAGAAAGGAATTTACCCAAT